>NW_019103602.1:810117-876509 GCF_001856785.1 Myzus persicae
GGGGGGGTGAGACATGATATTTTGTTGAGCCTCCCCCCACTCGCCCCGTTTTATATTATATCCGCAATTATGCGTCGTGTACCTATAAATATTATTATTATCGTTATTGTCGTCTACACGACTACACCGTTTTACCAGGGTTGGTCTCCGCTCGTACGAGATAAACACTTAACGACTTAATGCTCCCTCTGCGGCCTGGCGACCGAGAGGACTGATTACCCGTAGTAGTAAGTACCTATGTCTGTGTAATACATATAATATGCCGCACGCTAGTGGTTTTAGCTGAATTCCGGTGGCAAAGGCGCACTATATCACTTATACGTTATTTTGCCATCCGAAAGGTTTTCGGCTAGGTAGGGTATACATCGTCATCGAGTATAAAATTATACCGAAATTACCCAATTACATACACGGCGATTCACCGAGCGTGGTTACTTCCATTTTTTAATTTAATAATGCGTTTATTCAAATCCTGATTTTTGAATTTTTAAATATAGGCTGCTATTGTAAAGACGATATTTTATAGTTATTGAAAGTTTTTGTGATCCATATGAGTAGTTGCTTGTAATTCTATTGAACATTTTGATGAAACTTATTTAAAATATGAATCCGTATAGTTATTCAATAAAAGGTCTATTCTAAAGATAATGGTTAATTAAAATGGTTTTACAAAAATACGAAATATTATATGCAATATTGAATGTAAATAGTTTACATAATGGGGTATCTCATTTGAGAAATAAAATCTTGTATCTCCACAGATTAAATGGAAAATGTTTGATATCAGAACATTTTTAAATTTGGTATCTAAATTAATATATTGAAAAAAAAATATATCCAGATTTTGAATAACTGCATTATTGAAGAAAAAAAGGGAGTGCATATATGCTTGGCGAATCACCTAGTATATTATTTTTTTTGCACGTGTAAAAATGACTTTTATCGATTTTTTATACCATTTTATGTCACAAAAACAGTATTGTTGTACCTGTATGCGTACCACGCATGCATATTATTATTATATAATACCCGATAAAGGCACAAGAGAGAAAAAATTAACGTCTCGATTTTAATCATTTATGTGTTGTAATGTATTCAAAGCGCATTCAGCGCTTAAACTCCACAGGACTTATTTTTATGCGTTTTCCTGCATACTCGTCGAGCATACCTTTGCATGCGTATAGCGTGTATGCATATTGTATACTAATGGGAATGAAAAAAAAAAAACAACGCGTAAGCAAAATATTCGATTTGACATTGTTTTAAACATTCAAGTGTTTATAATAAATGTTGAAATGGAATATTATTTAAATGTGTTTCTAAGAACCTTATGCATTTAATATGACATCACGTTTCAAACACACGCCCACACAAGCGTGATGTATCCAAAACATTTCAGACTTGCTAATCGTCCTAGAATAATAATCATTTTTACTTAGGCCTGAAGTTGTAATCGACTGAATTCGGTGTACATTAATTGATATTAATGGGCACTTGTGGATCTAGAGTAGTTTTAACAATTGCGTTATTAAATTAAAAAAGTATAATAGGCACCTAACAATGTAAGAGGGTTATCATTAATAAATAAAAAGAAAACACAGCCATCCATGAATGACAAGCTTGAAGCTAAGTAGCATCGCGTTGAACATATTATTCAAATGCAATAAATATACACCGATTGCATGTATTATAAGCGTGGATGTACATAAACTTGAAGGGAAACATATTTAGTAAATAAGTTAGTAGGTACATATTTAATATTTGCTAAAGGGGGAAAATAAAGACCCTTTTGGAGGAAAACATAATTGATTTCGGTTCAATTTTTTTACACTGATTTGTATTTAAAATGAATGGTTTCTGCTTTTCTTAAATAAATGACATCGAGTAAAACGTGTTAGTTATTGACTACAAAAACTCACAATATGATAAATCGTGAAATCGTGTAGACTATTTGAAATATTGATAAAAATAATATAATAATATAGTTGACAAATGTGTCTGAAAAGTTTGTTACATCGCGCATTATCACCACCATATATATGACTACACAATTTAAACATTTTGTTAGAAAATATGACAATATTATCTCTGTACCTGTACGCATTACATTTTCAGTTATTCGTATTTTAAATCGGATTACTATAAAACTTATAATTAATTACCAAAGATATACTAAAATGTACCTATATGTATTTTGACACTACTCGTGTATAATATTTATATATTACATAATGCAATGTCACTATATATTGTTTTATAAGGAGTACACTTGCAGTTTCAGTGAAGAGGAAACGTGTAGAAAGCTCCTTGTGCAGGAATTATTACGAACACGCAGCTGATTCAGCAAGTATATGTGCACTATATTATCTGCCTATATTTTATCATACCTTTACATTGTGTGTCATATTATTAACGAACGTCGAGTCGAACAAAAAACCAGTATGGCTTTATACACAGTGGGTAGGTATAATCACTGAGACTTCAAAAAAATAAAAAATAAAAAAAGTTGCATATCTATTTTAAGGTTCATGATATTATACATTGTGATTTATGACAATAATCTTAAAACTAAATCCACACAGAAAGTGTCAAGTCATACAATATGATATAGACACGAAAACCCAAACACAACGCCCGAGATGATTTAAATATAATTTGAATAATTCGAGTAAAAACGCAAACGCGAAGAAAATTTGCTCGAGAATTATTACGAACACTACTGTCATGCGGCCAACCGTCAGCGCGGGTTCACCGGCAGTCGCCGAAATCGACCTGCACCACATAATATGTTAAACAGAAGGGTCAAGGGTAGATATAAATTATGTACGTATATATTATTACATCGTATAGCTACACTGTTACATGATATGATAATCACACAATATGACTGATCGTTTCACGGACGCGTCACAAAATAATGTCAATAATTTTTATTTTTTTTTTTTCATCATAATTTTTATCCGCTCTCTGAGCAGAGATTTATACTTATACACCTAAGTTAAACGTCGATATGTTGTCTCGTTCGATTTCGTACAGGGCTTTTCCCGACCAAAATGGGTATAGTTTTAGACGGCGATTTACGATATGTTCGATCAGAACATCATGTATTTAAAATATCGTCCCGAACATGATATATATATATAATAATATATCAACCGGTATATTTCGGAATTACATTTAAACAAAATGTGGGTCGTAAAATTATTAAAAACACAATATGTGAATAAATAAATAAATAAAATGTATAAAAATATTAATATAATAATAATTTATAGTAAGCAGCTGGATGAAACGATGGTTATAATAGTGTAGTAATAAAAATCAAGGGTGAAAATTCAGTTTTGACATCTCGGTAATTGTGACGGACCACGACCAAGGTCCGCGAGAGAAGGCCTGTTATATCTTTACATTTACCCCGTAAAAATGACAATACGTAAAAGTCCCCCCATATCATCCTCACATTTTATGTTTCTCTCTTAAAGGTGTCCTTGAATAATTTGCACAATATTCTATTATAGAGAAAGAGTTGTGATATGGTCGAGTCGTACAACCGTCCGCCGTGTAGTCGGTCATTATTATTCCGACGATCTACGAAAGGTATTATAGTGATTAACCGCTTGCTCGTAATGAAATTGTACTATGAAACTCACGGACTCTGTTAACCGACTTGTTTTCAAACAATTTATTTGTGTTTGTATAAATAATAATAGGTAATGTTGTTCGCAGCAATGGCAACGACGATTGCCATGTTCCACACTTGAGCCATGCTATTTGTTCGAATGTTGAAGTGTATTAATTGTATATGATTATTAATTAATCATGTGATTTGTAGACATATAATATTCACATTTTTAAACACAGATAAGTGTTTGATAAAAATTCAATAGGTGAAGTTTAAAGTGAATCATTATAATATTATGTTATGCTATTATATATAAAATACAAAAACGAGTACATTTTCCGAATTATTTAAAACCTTATTATTTTATGAAATAACTGGAAAAATCTGGAATTAATGTTTGGTTCGTCAATTTTATGATACGATAGTAATATGCGATAGATTTATATTTCCAAGTGGTTGGAATCATATAAATTATTATAGGTAGACGAACTCAAGAAAAATATGACGGTTCTTTTTTCAGAAATATCTGCTTAACGAAAATGTATAGTCTAGACTTTATTGATAGTTCACTTATTAATATTCAGCTTACAAAACTTAAATAACATTTAAATATTTTGTTACTTATATGTGTCGTGTTGCTTATCTTAATGATTTTTAATTACTGTATATATTAATAATGAAAATACCAAGGCTGGGCAAGTTAAGTTAAATTAAAATCTAAATTAAGTTAATAATTAAAAGTTAATTTAAATAAGTTAGAATTTGATCAAACGTTGATATTAACTTTTTAATTCAAGTTAAGTTAATTAAAAAAAAAAATGAAGTTTCCATCTTTATTTAGACAAAATTAAAATACTATCTAGCGACGTAGTGTATTTAGTTGTATAAACGACAAACGTACTACAGTCGTAATAATTTTCGTAGGCGTTTATAATATTTTATACGAAAATATGAAACTATAATAATTCAAATTGAAATCAATTTAACCTTGTTTAAATGTACAATTACCTATAAAAGTTAATTCTGTGTACTCTTTAAATTATTAATAATAACAAATTAACTTAATAAATTAAAAAGTTAAATTAACTTAACTTAAACTTATTAACGCGTCAATTCCCAGCCTTGGCCAGTATTGTATACCTTCAGATCTTCTTCTTTTTTTTTTAATCTCAATTAAAATTTCATATAAAATTATCAAACAATTATTGTTCAATTTCCGATTTGATTTCAACTTGTTCGTTATAATTAAACATACTGAAATATAATTTAAAAAAAATCAAAACCAGTAGAAAATATTTTATATATTAGACATGATTCAATTTAGTTGTGAGTATAGTGTTCTTAAGTCTAAATGATACAAATGAGCATAGAATAATCAAATTAATATTATTTGATTATTTGATTATAATGTATTATAAGAATTGGGATATAGATTTTGTAATATATCATCAACTAACAGGTATATAGTTTTTAAGTTTTATCATAATTTACAAAAGATTTTGTATAATTATCATATTTCATTAAGACATGGGTTATATTATGCATAATATAGTAAATGTTAAGCTAAATAGTGTTTGGCTAGTGAAATAGTTTTAGTTAAAAATTATGTATTAGTTCTGTAAAAAAATATGAACAAATGTTATGTTAAAGTAAAAAACTCAAACACTCAAAAAGCATGTTCACTAAAATAATTGCAGTAATTCAAAAGCTAATAATAAAAGTGAATTATAATATCCTGTATAACAGGTTTAACAGTAAATTTTTCGTTTTCAAATAAAAATGATACCTAACTATTATGTGTCTAATTAAATTAATAAAATGTTTAAATATTTGTGATTTTTTTAATACAATTTTTATTCCTCTGTTAAATTATTTGTAAAACAAACAAGTAGTGCAATTATTTTTATATGTTAGCCAACACAGCTGTGCAAAGTAGCGCCTTGTGCACAGATTCCAAGAAAATCGATTATTTTAAATTTATATCACAATGTTTATTATTCTATCTATTATTCAGAAATTTCATAATGGTTTTGGTCATAATTTCGTTTTTTTTTTTTTTTGTTTGTTTGGGTTTTTGTACACCAACATTTTGTTGTTTTTGGATTATATTTTATATGCGTAGATTCTTAGTATTCAATTGTATGTCCATCAACTGATTTATTATGATTAAAAATCCACCTTCACCCTATCGTCCGTATCGTTGTGGAATACCTGACGATGGCCACTGTTTCTATGCATATCATTATACACACTTAACACACTTGCCAACATGTGGAAACACACTCGCCTGTGGCCAAAACATCATTATCATTAAATCGACGACGTATGTTAAATGGTTTGTTCAATGTCGAATGGAATGTCACTGCAGATACGGAGTTCATTAAAAACGTGTCCCAGGTGCAAACAAAATGATTATGATAATTAATAACTTTATGCATTATGCATTATGCCCTCAAAGATCGTGTAACATTGTTGTAATATATTATTTTCATTGTGATATTGATGTATGCCCGGAAACGAGATTAAAACGTCAACGTATCGTTTGCTAGTTACTTAAATATTTAATACTTTAAAACTCTTTGCGTATTAATTAATAACGAATCAACTCACACACAAACAAAAGTTTAACTGTTTTAAAAAAATATATATATTTAATAATTACACGCCGTTGTGGTGTAAATACTTAGGTACAGTATTACGTTATTTTATGCCAGGGCGCATATTAATGGTGAATGGTATACGTTCCCTAGTTCACCCTTATAAATGCATTTAAAATATGTTTCTATTTTTAATCCAGTCATATACTCATATATAATATTATAACAGTATTCTAATTATGTATTTTACTTAATTTAAATTATTAAATTTAGATTATTTTAATGCCATGTATGTATTATAACTATATTGTACCTCCCTATATATAAAATTGTCAAACTCAATATATCTATTAAATACCAGTGCATTAAGTCAAAATATTTTTATTTTCATTTGTGAAGAATTAATACACAAAAATCGTTTTATTTGTTTTTACGAATTTACGACCTAAATTTGTATTTAACTTAAACAGCACTTCGTAATTAAGGTAATATTATTTTTATAACATTTAACAAACTAAATGGCTCATACAAATAATTTTCACAATTATATAATGAATTTTTTCATAACACATTCATAATGTATTCATATTACATGGTTAGTTGGTTTGTTAACTTGGTTCTTTCAAAAATGCCTTAAATATTGCTGTAATGAAGAGAACAACTTCTCTAAGCTCCTTGTAATCATTATTAGAGCCATTGATGAATATTATTTGTGTAAATTATATTCATTTGAGAAAGCATGTGGTATGGATTTATGGTTTTATGAACAACTGGAATCGTGACCTATTCAATAACTCAGTTATATAGGACTATATCGAATACTGTGTGGCAAGTATGAAGTGCGTTTCGCCGATGACACCGAACATTTCTTACCGCAAGAAACACGCATACTATTTTTTGGCTTCCCTCTGGCCGACACAACCTCTATCGATATTACGGCAATACAATATAATGAACTGTTCTTGTCATTCTTGGTGTCTAGATACGTTAAACTGTTTCAAGGAACAATCCACCTATTAGCTAGTGTAGCAGCCAGCAGGTAGTATAAATATAGGTTCCTACATATTTGGTATATATATATTTTTTTATTTAAACTTTGTAATTTCAATTAGTTTCGACAATTATTTAATATAATATAGTAGTTATATACAAGATAAATATTTGGTATATAATACTCGCATATTGGACGAAACGTCAAAACGTATCGATACGTTTGTGTATACTAATCTGATTTGGACATTAAATTAAAAAAAACCATTTACTTGGTTATATTTCCTTTATTTACTTTGTCTACTAGATGGAAAAAGGTAATATTCCGAAAATTCAACTCTCAGTTGACACCGAACGTTATTAAACTTTAGGCTGGACAAAAAAATAAATCTGGTATTTAAAGTTATTAAATAGTTTATTTTTAACATTATTTTGAGCGATTTAAGTGTTAATTAATTCATTGCTATTCACTTAAAATAACTAATAACAACTCTAATTGTCAACTAGCGTTATACCGTTAGTTCTTTTGTTAAATTTTCCCAACGTTTTCAAAAATCTTAGAAAAAAGTAAGAGAGCCCTTTGAGGTAATTTATAAGGTGTTTTCTATCAAACTGTCATACAAATTGTTAATTGTCATGTATAACGTACAGTACAGTTAAAAGCACTTCGTTTTGAATGAATTATGTGATCGATTCATTCCGTAAAAAATATCATAAGTGCAAATAAATCAGTTGAAATAAACAGTTTCACTTACACTCCTACATTCCGTTTTAAGAAATACGATTTTGCGGTAGTAAAGTAGACAAATCACCAGTAGTACCTACATATTATTATGTCGAATAAAGTTTTATTGTAAAAAGATTCTAGAGGAAAAGAGCTGCAAATAAAAAATGATCTTTGCTCATATAGAAAAATGTTATAGTGTTATGAATATAAATTATAGTGTTATATTCATTATTATACGATTTCAATAAGTATATTTGATGATTTAATAGGAGTTCTATAACTACAATTATAAGTAAATGATGGTGATTAAAATAATAATTATATCATGACTTGATAGTGCGTGGTTGAAGGAATTACCCATTAGTAATACCACACAATACGAACTTCTTAAGCTATTTAAATTTTATTTGAGTTGTGTTTTTAAGATTTTCATTCCAACGTCACTTAAGTTGCCTCGTGGGATAACTGGATATATTTTCATATTTTAGAATATAAAACATGAATTATATAACATAATATAATAGTTATAGATGTGGATATATTATGGACATAATTATGTTTATAAATTACGAATACAAATATCAAATTTCTAAATGTATTTATACAATTATATAATGTTATGTCTTTGTCTAGACTAATTATTAAATAATGTTCATATCATACGTCATATAAAATTGATAATTTATACAACAGAAAATATTTTTTTTTTAGTATTAATGGTTATAATTTATAACAGTATGTTGTGTGTACTGTGTACATATAAATTGATCAGGAGGTGAAACTAAAATCGATTTATATGTTATTATTGTTTTAAGAATTATACTTGGATAACAAATAATAGAAACAAGAAAAAACACATCTTATATCATATACAATTACAGTTTATGTTTGATATTTATAGAAAGTTATCCATTAAGCTATAATTATCTATATTTATAATCTGCAGGATTACAATTTTTATTCAACAACTATTCTATTAGGTATAAGTAAGTATAAACGCTTTTGCGAGAATAAAAACCCTTTTGAAAACTTTTGACTGAACGACACAGATAAAAAAGTTATTAAAATGTTTATTTTGTAAATGCATTCACAATTTACTATTATTTTAATATTATGAAGTTTATTAAATTATTATTATTTTATTTTATTTTATTTAAGAGACAAGTATTAAATCTAAACCTGAATAGTATAAGACATAGGCACTTACACTTAAACTCGGAATATTGAAGAGTGCATTTCTAAAAAACCATGTGATCAATTATTTTATGTGATATTTTAGATTTTGAGAGGTGCAATGATTGTGATGATTTTAGAATGATTTATTTTTTGTCTTTCTTTTATCGGTTTTCTTCAAGCATATTTTTTGGTTGAAAAGTGAATATAAATGGTATTTTGGGAAGTCAAAAGTAAAACGTATCCAATAGTTTTCAAAAGCGGCAAGAAAAACAAACAAAAAATGCAAAGAAAAAACTGAGATTCTATGCTTAGCCAGTTTTTGAAAAAACTGATTGTTTTTTGAAAAATAACCATATATAGATGAAATGTTTATCGAAGCAATTTCTATGCACCATCATATTTTCGAAATATTAAAACTCTTTTTGTGCTATTTATAGGCATAGGACAATTTTCAGCTTTATTGGTTTTTTCAAAAATTATTGTCAATAGGTACAAAATGTTACACCCTACCAGAAAACTTGTAATAGAACGTTCTTCATAAGTTGTCATTTGTGGAAATTAAAAAAGAATTTGAGCGGAAATCCACAGTAATTTTTCATGAGCGTCTATAATTAAAATGTTGACAAAATTGATCAAAATCCCGAAAGTTGGCAAATTATTACGAGTTAGAAATTCATAAAAGATATTGTTCGTGGGTATATAAAACTTTTGGAGTATATTATTACACCCACGCTGTGCACGATTTGTCTAAATATTGTTCCAAAACAACTTAAACATCATTTGAGTTTACAATATTTTTTTTGAAAGTCGAATACAAAGTCAAAAAGTAATAAATTATAAAACCGATATGTCATACCCTCATAAATATTAACCTTTATACATTTTATAACACTCGTTTTTACTTTTAGTTTACTCAAAAATCATAAAAAAATGGTTTTTACGTGAAAGTGTTATCTATGTTCTGGGTCTGAGGGAGAAAAAATATTGAGCTGACATCCTCTTATTCACAATAATATCATTAAATATAGTAAGTAAGACTGACATTTATAGGCTGACGGAGCGTCTTCGCTCAGAATCGTTTTTTGTATACAATGGTTCTATATCATTGAATTCAAATTTAACAAATCCATTACAGTGACTGCCTCGACACCTAATGTACAACAGAGCGTTACCGACTTATTCGCTTTTTGTAAAAAGTATCTATGTTGGTGGTTTTACTATTACAGAAATAAAATAGCTTTAGTCAAAGCATAATTTATCGAATAAAGTATCGGAGTTAATTAACGGGTTAGACATTTAAGAACTATTATATGTTTCAATTATTTTCTAATTGGTATTTGAGATTTACAAATTATCACTAAATTTGTAATAAATCATTAGTTTCTCTAAGTGGATCGAAAAACAACCGAACAATTTTAAAATGTACCTACGAGATATGCGAACAAGCTACTGGTCCTAACGAAATTATTCTTAATTATTTTATTTTAATTACAAACTATAACCCTAGAGTTCGGTATTCACCTAAACAGACAAGTTTGTCAACGATATGTATTCTTAACTATTTAACTACTGCCTGCTGGGTATCTGTTAACTCACTGTTCGATAACCATAGTATTTAACCATGTATTTTTTTTGTCATTTATTTTAGTAGTCACATAAAGTGTTTCACTTTTACAGTTTTATATACTTATTTACTATTATAGTTCACACTTAAGTTGAAGTATTAATTACATATTACACGCATCAGAGTCATTATAATATTAAAATTGATTATTCCTATATCTAGATCACATATCATTTTAAGGTTAAACTACATAATTTCAAAGTATGCTACATTCAGCCGAGCATCAATTTGTCTCATTGGTACATCGTATATTCGTATATGTATAAAAAATTTAATATTTAAATAATGTTGGTAAATGTTTTAACTTTGGATTTATTTATCAAATTAAAATACATAATACAACAAGTAAGTAATTGCATTATTTATAAAAATTAAAGTTATAAGTAATTTTAAGTAAAATATCGCAGATTGATTGATTATTAACATATGAACATATTTTTAACAATCTATTGGGAGAATTTTTTTTTTTACCAGCCACATATCCGGCATTTTCAAAATTGTTTTTATGTAATTTTAGCCAAACTCACTGATTTTTTCAGAAACGTCAAAATGAAAAGTGACTTATTGACGGTGCATTTGTTTTTTAATAGGTCATAAAAATACTAACCTATGGTACCTATACTGCAATGTCTGTATTCTGAGCTTTATAATAATAATATGTCGTACTACCGCAGTCTATACGCATTATATCATGCACTTAGGATTTTGATACCGTTTCAGATAGAGATGGTCAGTTTCATCAAAAATAAAATATATTTTAAATTATATATGTTATATATATTATATATAAGTTGTATTTAGATTACTACGTATAGTACATAATGTATGTATATTTTATTCAATACATTTTATTCACTAAATATCAATCCTAAAATTAAGTAAGTGTGTAATATGTGTAATGTGTATAAATTTGATGAAAAAAATGCTTGTTCTTCTATTCTTTTAACTAAAAATTAATTGTCCCAGATGCTTTTTGCATTTTTTTCCTGATCTAATTCAAGTACCTACATTTTACAATACATCAAGATTCAAGATAAATGGGTTTTTATTTTAGCAACTTAATGGCCGCCACTATATTTTCATACTTTGGAACGATATTTTTGTACAAATATCGAATATAAGAATCCATGAATGATATCCTATACGAATCCATTATTTTGGAACAAATTTTAAGCGGAAAAGAGCAAATATGTGTAGTTTAATTTATTGGGTACCAACTAATACACCATATTTATTACTTGTCTCAAGGTTCAAAAGAACTTATAAATACGTTGATACATAAAAATCCAAAGCTTGTCCAAAAACTGAGTGTATTGGGTACTCTTTAAAACTGGCGAAGGCTTAATTTGTATGCAGTTATATATTAACCTCAGTTATTTCACAAGTTAACGCGTGGCAATAGTAAGGAATAATATCTGTAACAATACATATATGGACGTAGTTTATGATATATATAGAGCTATAGGTAGGTGACTTATAATTATTTGATAAACAAAATTCATCACAATGGTTAGGTATTCATAAAGGGTATCGGTACTCACACCTACTTAAACTTTATAATCAGACAAGGACAAAACAGGCCTTTGGCGCACAATGAGAAATAATATTGCTTAAAATCCATTAGAAAGTACAAGTTTTCTATAATTTATTGATAAAGTTGAACTACTAAGAAAATATTATTTTTATTTATTATTACTTCTTCAAAAGTTATACGCGTGGATTGGTTTCAAACAATTTTAAATTTAAATAATTAAATTCATTAAGTATTCATAGAGTTATAAACTGTTAACAACATTATAGCAAACAGTTTGCCGACAGCATATACAACCACCCTTAGAAAGTACAACATTTTTATTTGAGAATCGATAATTCTGTGGATAAAAATTAATGATATTGTGTTTTTAAGTTTTAGAAAAATCAAACTTACAACTTAAAAAAAAAAGAACAATATTAGGTATAACTTATAAGAAAAAATATAACGAGAATCATTTTTGACACATAAATAGATCGTTAAATTTAGATTATAATACAGTAGCAGTGAGAAAAATAAATATCTAGCTCTGCAGGTGCAACCCGGCGGGATACAAACATATCAAACCTTTGTGTTTATCGCACTGGTCGACAACGGCAAAATTCAATTTATCTATCGCATCCTGCAAGTAATAGGTACTGCACGTAAATCGTACTTACCGTATATTCGCATGAATCGAAAACCGATTCACCAAAGATTCCTGTTTAATATTTAATGTTTTAATCAAACTGATGTTGACAGAGCGTCCGTACGGTGACGTCTATTTCGACGGTCCCCGCAGAACAACGTTTTTCTAGCGAATGAAATGATTAAATAATTACAATCACACAAGCAGGTATTAGATTACACGGGAATACTGTTTGTTTTTTTTCTTTATATAAAAATACGTATATTGCATATTATGTGCTAGGATCACATCGACTATGATAGTATAGCTTGGTCACGAGATTGATTCATTGAACGCGTATTTTCATAATTTACGGGCATACTAGTGTATAATATAACAGCCGTGATTGTCAATGCAGGGCGCGATACCTTGCGACTGCCACTTATAAATGGAAGGAAAAGTTATATTATATTTTACAAATTATTATTGCTATTTGTTTTGTATTATAAAACTTTACTTATGTATTACGACCATTGGATTGGGTTCGTAATTTGTGTTTACTTTTTAGCCGCATATACACTGTATATTATATATTTTTATGCGTCTATATAACGCGAACAAATGATCGTGGTGACTGTGGTGAGAACATCAGCTGCGAAGTAATTTTAGTAGCGCCACCGATGACGGGTTTTTATAATTATTTGGACTGAATATTCGCTTCTCGTATTTGAGAAAAAAAGAAATACACTTTCTTCTTACATTTTCATCTTCAAATTGATAAAATAAACACGGGGCAGATTGTTTGGTGACAATAAATATGGGATGAAGTTCTATTGAAATAACCCACTGGAAAATGTGTTGTTTGAATAACAAATTCGGCTACTCAAAGTTGGAAATTCTGTTACACAATAAAATGATTCTGTTGAAATTGTATTGTGTATTGCATCGGAATAAAATATCATGTTTCTTATAAACACTATTTTCGATGATGCGGGTGATAAAATGTATCAGAAATAATCGTGTCATTAATCAATTATAGTAAAGGGATAAATCGTTTGGGGATATTTTGCAATATACAAAAAAAAAGTATACATTCTGTGTAGGAGAATTGAGCACAATGCCAGTAAAAGTTACTTTGTCTTAGAAACGTATTGAATGTTAACTTATGAAGCACGAAAACATTTTATTAAAATTGAAAAAATACATATGAAATGTAACGTACCTACTTAATATAAAGGTAGGTACTACCAAATAATAATCTTATTTTACAATCATGTACACATTTTCCATGACATAAGAATTACGTATTACATAGAAGTCATCGCTATCAACGAAATATTCTTTAAAAATATCGTAATATTAATTATAATATTCGTAAATTAGTTAAAAACATTATGTTCTATGTTTTCAAAATATTTTATTTAAAATCTTTATAACTATCCACACTAATTGGTTTTCTTTTAAATTGTAATCCCTTGTATAGTTGTATGCAGATAATGATTACTGTCAATTAAAAAAAATATACCTACGCTATGTGCTGATTCAAAATCAAAATTCTGAATAGTAGACATTTTGAATATTAAGATTACGTTTTGTACTAAAATGTGGTAATACATTTTAACGTGCGGGAAACTTATAATTTTTCAGAGAAATAATTGAGGATTATAAAATCACAAAACTTATTTTTTAAACAGTTGTCCATGTAAAAATACGTGCTTATTTTATTAAAAGTAATGACTAATTTATTCGTCTGGAATTTTATTGAAGCAGATTTAATGACTTACGAAAAGTCTCGACTATTTTCTAGAATCTACTTTAATTTTGAGCTTTTTAAAATGATACAATAATTTGTTACTATATGTTACTTATCTATACTGTTACTGTAATGTGTATTTTTCATGTTGTTGTTTATTGAACCTAAGCATCGACAACTATATAGCCATTAGAATTTTTTAGGTGGGTTGATTGTTGAGGAGCACTACACTACACTATACGGGACCAGGACTCGTCACTAAAAACCCGGGAGGTCACCCATCCGTTAGCTAGTGACACCGACAGACGAACACATTAGAGTGAGTGTGATCAACCACGCCAGGACTTTACAATGATATTATATAGGAAGTAATGACTAATTTAGTGATACTTAATGTTTTTAATAATTTTAGATTCTGATCATCGTGGAGATAAATACAATATAATATTTTATGGTTTTACAATGATTAGTGCGTTGTTTTTTTTTTTTTATAAATTATAATTAATTTTCTTCCGAAAAGCTATTACACAAATATGAATTATTTCATCATAACTGTACAATGTATGTTGGTAAACATAATATACAACTTAAAATTCATAATGTATTCATGAACCACAAAAAAAAAACCATCACCAGGACCCTATACATTGATTTATATTGTATAATGTAAATTATCAACTACCTAGGTATTATGTTATTGAACAATGAACACGATATAATGACATTGGTGGGCATTCTTTCCAATTAACCCCATACAATTAATTTTTTTAGAACTTGTCTTTTGTTAAGTCTACATCCGCATTATTATAATACAGTTATAAACCTACTTGACACTGTCTGTACTCCGTACTATGCAGTATAATTCAATATTTAAACTTTAAACTAACAAACAGCGTACATGTCTGTTTCTATACCTACTTAATAATATTATTACCGTATATTCTTTTATGTGTATGAAGTTTCGTAGAAAATAGATAATTGTATACAATTATTAGTGAGGAAAAATGCTCTACCTATCCCTATTATTGGTGGAAAATGTAATTACCCAAATACTAGGGTAGTAGCATATATAGTTAAGAGTTAATTTCATAAAGGGTGATTCCAAATTAGAGCTGGTAAAATCATGAGAGGTTTCATGAACATAAATCAATAATCACTGTACTTCAGTTGTCGGTATTCAATGATATTATCATATAAAAATAATTATTTGATTTATATCCTAGTTTATTTATGACTTAAAACTTTATGTGTTGATAGATCATCAATAAATAGTTGATATTACGTAGCCTACCTATTGTTTATACATCATCAATTAAGTATGAACTATTTCACTGAATACTTACTGCAACTGACATATATTTTAAGTAATTAATTTTGAGTCAAATTGAAATTGAATTATTTAAATAATGTAAAGAAGTAAAAGAATTTACCTGAAATACCTATATCCAACCCTAAAATTGATAATCACACAGAAAAAAACAGTTTCAATATAGGTGCCGTAATTATCTAATTCATTTAGGTGTTGTATATTACTGATGTTAAGATTTAAAAAATACCTACATAAAAAACAATGTTAATCACTTAAGCAACTCGAATACACCACTTACTGGTAGAACATTTATCTTAAACACAAATAGCTGAAGCATAAATAATGACAAGGTCCAAGAATGTCATCTTATTATGGGTTATACAAATTGTACACTTGTATAGAAGAAAATGTAATAAACGTCATTCGTTAAAATGTAAAGGCATAATTTAATGATGAAAAAAGTTTGGGTTGTAAATAGAACCCATTTTATAAATTTATTCTTGGAATTATTACTAGAAGCTGGACAGTTTTTAATAACATTGTTTACTCCAAATTTGGGAAGAAATTTAACTTAATTTATAAAATACTATAATGCCTAAAGTTTATGAATTCAACACTAAAAAGGTGCATGTAAATAAAAATAAAATTAATGCTCCTACATAGGAAAATAGGTTAATCTTTGAAATATTTCATACAATTGTATGAATATTTTGAGCATGTTTTATATTTTACTTAAATTACAATACAGAATTTAAATATAGGTACTATGTACACAAATGTCTGTAATACTAGTTAATTAGTAGATGAGATAGATAATTAATTGCTTAAAAAGAGTGCGTATATTTTCCGAATGAAAGAATCTCGATTGCGAAGTAAGTGATTCAATTGGATAGTTGGATATAATAAAGTTGAACATATACTAATACTATAATATACTATTCTTACATTATTTTAATTGTACAATTTCAGTCACGTCAAGTATACAATTTCCATTTAGAAATTTCAAAGAAATAAATGGTACTATTTGTTTTTTTTTTCACATTAATTTTGTTGTGATGAAATAGCAATAATTGCGAATGCTATACAATCGTACAAATATTAAATAATGTTATCATTACCCTTGTAAATTATTAATTATGTTAAGAAAAAAAAAATATTTAAATTAATATATTAATATATTAATTTGTATAGTATATTTTTAATGTTATTAAATATACTTCAAAATTCAATGAAGTTTTCTAATTTTTACACTCCTTAAGTAAAAAAGTAAGCTATAATAAAATATAAAATTTACACACGTGTTCCATATCCCTACAGTCCCAAAACCCTACAGTACCGCAACCTACAGCTACATGGCCTCAGCTTCCGAAGCTCAAAAAAAAAAAAATATTAAATTAAATTGTTTACCTTCTCCGTAGACATTTATTGTTTATTAATTTTATGAAATTTTACATCACTTTTTATTTTGTTGCCCGGATCAATGCATAGAAAAAATAAATTGCCTCCACTTGTAACACGTCAGTCAGATTTTTCTAATTTGTTTCCTTCCATTTATTTTGTTGCCTAAACCAGTGTATTAAGACAAAGTCAGACACACACATGACGTACACGTACAATATATTATGTTTGTATATACGTATTGAAATGTTGTAGAAAATGTAGCCACGAAATCGTAAAACACTATGACGTTTAAATGCGACTTAAATTGATTGATTGCATGCGAGAAACAATTTCATGTTTTGGCATTTCAAATTAATTGTGTAAATCTTTCACACTGAATACTTAAATAAATAGTATGTAAAAAGTCGATAATACTATCGAATAAGTATAGAGTGTAATGTTAACTTTTGAACTCTTTCAATTTTATTCTATTATAATAGTGTATGGTAATAATTGCAATTACCATTAGTCAAGACTAGTTCAATTCTCTAGAATAAATTTATAATATTTTACATTTTTAAAACCATAATAATTTGAATTATTCTTCTATGTCGGAAATATATTATTTACCTAATTTCATTTTTTAAACTCACAGAATATGTCGGTTTAATATAACACAGTTTATTTGAAGTTATCCACTGACCACCATTTTAAACTTAAGTTAATAATAAAGTACTCACAGCTGACCCAGTATCGCAATCCAGTTTTCCATTTGTGATATTCCTAAAATTCAGCCTGAAACAAAATAATGTTGTCCTTGGCCACGGCGACTTAATTTCTAAATAAAAAAAAAAACTACAAATCAAATATAAATAATTTATTCATCGATTTAATTTCCAAGGAGATAAAAAAACGTAAAATACTTTATTTATCTACACCAATATAACCAACGTCTCTTTCAAACGAAGTCGATATCTTGATGAATCCGGTAAATAACACATCTCAACACTAGTAGTTTATTCGCCAACCGATACTATTTAATAAATGTATAAGATATTCCATTTTCAATAATCTTTTGTCACCATTTCCAGTCAATATTCTGCACTCGGGCACTAATCGAAACGTCCGTGAATCGAAATGCGCATGTATTAGAATATTTTACATTTACACTATCTATGTTCTATATTATATTTATCAATTGATAAATGTTCAAACACACTTTGGTTCTTAGCGATACTTAAATAACATTTATTTAAAATAGGAGAACTTTATTCAAAGACACGTCATGAAGATACATTGGGTGAAATTTTCAAAGACATCCAAATAAATAAAAAACCTAATTTTAATAAACGCACATTTGCGTGCTGCAATAAATTATGAGTACTTAAAGTCTGTTTTTTATTTTAACTTAAAAATAAGAGGAACAAGAGTTTCTTAAAACCATAATTAAAACAAACTTTTATTAATACAAAAAAAAAAAAAAAATACAAAAGATTGAAATACGGGCAAGATTTAAATTATTAGTTTGAACTAAATTAAAACATTTGTAATTGTAACATCATAGAGGATCATAATTAATGGTATTTTTATTTTGATTATAAATTACAATTATTTATTGATACTTAATCATGACAGGAATTAGTACCTAACATAAAATATAATTATATAGATAACAGTAGGTAGGTATGTTTAATCTCAATAAAATATCTTTTTTTTTTAAAAATGACTTGATTTATTCTTACCTATATTGTATAATATTAATACTTAGATGTGTTTTTCTAATTTTATAAACGGCAAACGTAATATATTTTTATTATAAATGGACGTGGCTTTTGGACATTGGGACTATTGAACGTCAAAAAGAAAAACTTAATAAATACAAATATAAGTAATCAAAAAAATGATGTATTTTTATTATATGAGCTAATACGTAAAAAATAGATCGGTATTAAAATATTTAAAAAAAATTCATAAATGATAAAAATAATGTTATAATTTTAATGTTGTACCTGTACATAACATACATAAAATTTATTCAGTGAAATATTTTGGGTGATTCCTCGTAAAAATTGTAAATTATGTTTTTATAAAGAGTTTTCTACTCTAACTATTACTATTTAACAACTAATTAATTAATCCATATAAAAGCATATATTGTCAATTGTTAAAACATTTTCTTTAAATTAAATTATTGTGAATTATATATTTTTTTAAAAAAAACAATTTTTATATTGATAAGTTTTCTTATTATATTCTGTATTTATGAAATAATTATAAATACCTACAATGTATTAACTATTTAATAATTGCACTTTGTAGGCAGAATCACCATAAACTATACCATACAATGTATATTACATTTTTATAATTAAAATGTATTCATTTTATTTTTAAGACAATTTTGTTTAAAAAAAAAGTAGATTTTGTATACATAACATATTTTGTAACATCAAAAGACTTTTACTTAGAAGTTATTTTAGAATTCGTTTATTACATTTACTTTTAGAAATTTAAGAAAAAAATACACGAATATTGAACACAGATACTTGAATTTTGTAGAATTTGATTAACAACACAAAATTCAAATTCTCCTACGTAATAATGGCATTTACTTTGGTTTTACTTTAGTCTTCATTCAACTGAGTGATACTTAAAAAATGGTTTTAAATTGAAAATAATTGATTTAGAAAGTCACAGTCAATACTTCTTAGGTTATACTTAAAAAACAAATAACTACTTGGTGAATAGGTCTAGACACCTGCAATTTATTTTCAACTTTTTTTTTTGCGTGGGAAGGGGTTCTACAATCTGATGTCATAATTATTTTGGCAAGGATTTTCTTAATAGTAATTTTTTTAAAGAGTCTTTACTCCTAATAAGGGTTGTTTCTGCAGTTTTTATTACATGTAAGCTTGTGAGTAGTATTTGATTTGTGTCATGAAATAGCACATTTATTTTGCGATTGGTAGTCACAACTGTTGAACAGTTTTTATTTTGTTCCAGTTGGATTTTTAAGTAGAACCAATAATTGTTTTTGTTACTGTTTAATTATTTGAGGAGTTCCAGCTCAGACTTTTAATGAAGAAATGAACTAAGAAAGCATACGTAAGTGGTAATTTCATTTAATTTCAGTACAGTATACAATATGATTAGTTCAATGAATGTACGAATACGTTTATACATTATAATAGTGTCGATAGTGGTTTTGTTTAGGGGTGATCAGCATTGCACTTACTACTATGCGCAGAGAGGATATTAGCCATTTAAGTGCCGATATCAGTGCTAAATTGAGTGAAAGTGTTGACGTTATAATTATATGGGTTCCTGATGCAGATGAATACGTTACGGACATTAATGGCTTTTTGAGATTTTTCGATTCTGGAGTTACGCAGATTTTTTTTTAAATAGTTATACTATGCTGCGAGCGGATTTTCGCACATTTCGTGTGGCTTAAAAATAAAAATAAAACATAATATTGTCATTAAGTTAAACTATGATTTTTGTTTGGGGCACTTTTGCAGTTGTGTTTATTCGACGGCGACACACACGTGATTTGATAATATAGGAGAGGTGTACATTCTTAAATGTTGAGTTTCAAAAATAATTCTGAATTCTGATTATAGTAGTTTTCAATAATTGAGATTCAGTTTAAAATTATTTTCAAAACTTGTTGTATATAAACAATATTTTTTTTTAAATACTCAAGAAATTTCAAACTTTGATAGTACGGGCGTAGAAACATAAAATGTTATGTTATAAAAGCAGCAATACTGTACTAATGTTGATTTCGTATTTCATCGAAACAGTCGTCGGAATCTGAAACAATAATTACATTAAAACAGCGAAGGCGTTACAATTTATTAATAATAAAACTGTAGCGAATTTGATTTTTTCAAAATGAAAGTGCTTGTTTTCATATTATCATAATGTTAATATACGTATAAAAAATATGGTATCGTGATATATTATGTTAGTTTGAAGGAATTCTCCTTCGCGTGCGAAGCCGTATCGATTTTATTTGTTTCTGCAACACCTATACGGCAGGTGAGCTGTGGAAAAATACAAATAAATACTTCGGGGAAATTAATTTTGACGTACAATTTGCATTTCTATGGGTTTTCTCATCGTACCCGTATAATACGCGTCTTCTGGAAGTGCACGAGCAGATTACTTACAGAACGATATTCGGCGCTCATGCGGTGCGATATTATTTTGTACGGCTTTTCTCTCGCTTTTATTATTATTTTCTTTCCCCTTGGTCTGACAAATGGTAATTTATGTGCAGAGAATTACGCAAAGAATATAATATACAACACACATATATATATATATATATATATATATATATATATTCACGATTTCCCCCTCCACCCCACTCACTCACCCCATCGAAACCCCCGATCTCCGTCACACACCCGTCGAGCGCGTATTAATTTCCTGGCTCTAGCACGTACACTGCAGTAACAATAATATATTATGGTGTGTAATTTTTTTTACACATACATTATAATACGATAATATTGTGATGTATACATTTATGAGCGATTTTTTCATTTTTTCATTTTTTTTTTTTTTTATTCACTCCGACGAGTGTGTTGCACGCACACTCGATATCGAGTAATATCGTACGTCCGCATACACTCGGCTGGTGTGGGTTCGCACTGACGTCGGAGAGCGGAACCGGGTCTAGTTTTCGAATGGGTTTTCTCGACGCTAGTCCACCCATGACTCGTGCACCGAGCCCTTAATGCTTATCCGAGGATATAAATTCCGACAAACTGCACACTCCGAACTGTCAGTCCTGCGATTCTTTATCGCCGCCTTCCCGGTTATTTATCTCAATTTCCATTGTTCGCCCAAATATAATGCAATATTGATATCCGACGGGGGAACCGTTGGCGTTTGGACACGAAACGACGCATCATCGTTTTCGGGGTGCCCACTCGTCGTCGCGTCACGTCGCATTCGTAAATCGTTTAAAATATCGTTTATCTGGAAACGTTTTTTTTTTTTGTTTTTATATTCAAGTGTATATTGTATACACGTTATAAACCGCGCAATAACGGCACTTACGAGCACATGTGTTTCGCCGGCCAATAATAATGGCCAATGCGATTATTATCGATGTATAATATACTATATATTACAGGGATATCAAAATGGTATAAGCGTTCTACAATGTTTGCTCAAAACATCCGAAGATAAAAAAATTCCACCGTCATAATACTCAACGGGCAGAAAATTTGGTACTAAAATACCCAATACCAAAAAATACAACGATACTGCTTGAACAGGATAATTTTTTTTCATATTATGAGCGCGTTAAATAATTGTTCTGTTTTATTTTCTTAGAGTTTAACATAAATGCCTCAAATTTATTTGGAGTACTAAACGCTTTATATTTGTCATACCTATATATATTATATACTGAGTCACTTAGGTAGCATATTATTGAACAATTTATACTTACATCTTAAAAACACTTTTTACACGATTCATCTTACACCTCTAATAATAGGTTAGATAACGAATTATTAAAACATATTTAAATAAGTTTCAGATCTATAATGCCTGTTATTTTGTCAATATATATATATACAGGGTGTCTCGTGTGGATTTACTCATTGCGATATCTCTTGAAATAATTAGATATTATAATTCTGGTTTTTTAGAGATAAGCACTACAAATAATTCATGTTTTAATTTTTTTCTTATGTTTCGGTAAAAAAGTTAAAAAAAAAATTGAAGATAGCCGTTTTGTAGAGTTTGTTTTTCTGAAAATATTGATGTATCAACATTTTAATTTTATTAATCTAATGATTTTTAATCAATTTTTTAGTTAATATGTAAAACAGCAACCGGTTTTTGAACGGGCGGCGAGTAATCCTCTACGACTAATGGGTATATCCTCATGGGACACTCTGTATTAGGTATTTAGCACGCTCATACATTTGTTTTGAGAACCAATAAACATTGTCTTTTTGAGATTCACTATCTCGTTGGTCAACTTTCGTTCCATCGAAATTTAGTTCTTTTCGCATTTTCCCTATTTATGTCCATACAGTATTTGATGAATATGAGTAAAAACAAAATACAAATTATTCTCTCTGCCGATTTTGATTCTTACTAGATACCTGTAGCAACATGCTTTTTATCCGCCGATATTTAATTTAATGATTTATGAAATGTTTAACATAAGGAAAAAAAAATCAGTAAAACATTAATTTAATAACAGATAAACAAAACAAAAATGTCGTGTTCACGCAAACGACAAAACGCAATATACGACATTACACAAGCGATCGTTAAATAGTGTTCGTTAATTTATATTATACGACCGTTGTTTGTTTTCCCCGTAATAATATTGTAAAGACAATTATATATACGCGTATCGTCGATTTGATTTTCGATTTGTAAGTCTGCATCGCAAGTTAAAATGTATGGTTAGTTGTGAAAACTTGTTTTATTAATCTTCTATCGATTATAAAATTAGTACAAGTTAATATTATTATTATCATACGTGTTACTATATTGATTGGTGGTTCATAGTTCTAACAATACACACATTGAATAAAATAACTGTTTTATTATTTATAATCATTTAAAGTTTGTATATATATATTATATTCAAGCGAACAAATTCCACGGGGTACCTATTGAATTAGATTTTAAGCCATTTGGATATTTTAGTTTGGATACTTTGATCGTCAATTTGTAGACCAAATACCGTGGCTTACACCTCATGGAGTATAACCTGTGATATGCAAACATACTCTACAAACGTTGTCATAATAAATATTAGTAATATTTGGGCACTAGTTGTGCTATTTTCCAAAACCGCTCATACAGTATACACTCCTAAATTTACTGAAAGGTTCACCTATATAGACAGGCTGTCAGTCATTTTAATGGTATAATGTTCATCGTCCGATAATCACCAAGTTGATGGTTATGTTTTGAAAAATCAAACACAGTTGTTGACAAATGAGAGCTGTATATTTGTGACAACTCCTATCACTAATATTAAAGTAAATAACTGTGCTCATGTTAAAATATAAAGAAGTGAATTGAATAATAATTGTTTTCTCAATATTAAATATCGAACAAACAATTGGGTGCGGGTGTAGACATTATTCAGACTTCAGATTATATTTTGCTCTACAGATCCGATCAAGACTGTACGAGAACAGAGGAAAATATCTCAGTTGAGAACCATCGTTAGGTATATCATTATTATATACTGGTGATTGATGATAACGATAATATTCAAAGAGAATAATAACCAATTAAAAAAAGGTTTGCGACGTTTGCATGGAAAAAAAGTGCAATTTGCAATAAATGGATGTATTAATATTGTAGTGCGTTAAATCTGTTCGAAAAAAAACATTTGATTTATTTTTATTTCGATTTTTGTAGAAGTACTATTTTTAATTTATTATTTTTTTTTTTTTCATAATAAATGTTCCGGCTTACTTGCTTCCCGGTGCCTACGGGAACCAACAATTATTTATAATACAGATATATAAATATAATATATTACAGATAAAAGTCAAAATCGGATAAATATAAATATTATAATTGAATATAATATATTTCTCTTAAATATTTTATTTATTTTAATTAATACACTTTGGTAAAAAACTAAAATTTTCGGAAAAAAGTACATCATAATATCTAAGTGTGACGATTTTCTGGTCGTTGAATATTTGGATTACATTGTATTTTTAAAATGTTCTAAGTATTTTCATGATCTTCGTAGACATCTCATACCTACCTAAAAAATTTCGTTTTTCATTTTTTTATCAGAATAATAGAAGAAGATAAAATTAAATAAGAATGCATACTTATATAATTTTCTGAGCTGAATTTTTCAATTAAATTTATTCGGTTCATTATCAATTCTATATTTATAGACCTATACAAACCTTGTATTGCATTCAAAGAACAAATTATCAAATTATTGTTCATCATAAATTATAATTTTCAACAACTTGCTCACTTTTCAAGAAATAATTCGTTTCAGAACAAAAAAGGTTTGATTGCTTTAATGATTTAAATAGTATTATTGCGTTACACTAATGACAATACCTCGTAACTCAATTTTTGTCGATATCGACTTTTTGGTATCAAAATATTTATAATCTCTTTGCGGTTGTTTTCTTTGTTTACCTTCGTATTGATAAAACTGATATTTTCCCTCCAAAACTAATTTAAGTGATAATACGTATCTCTATATCACATGTAATATCACGTAACTTAACATAAACACATGCGTTGAAAAGTTGACTGATTGAAGACCTTATTACTTTACAGTTTAACAACAGGTAATTATATTATTTTGTTTAAAATCGTTTAGTCATTAATACATTTAAGTATTAGTGTTATTGTTATGTATGTAATAGATGTATTTGATTTAATATATTAATTTTAATTAAACGTCTTAGATACGTGATATTTTAATATCGTATGATTCATTTTGTCTGTGTCGCATCCTACTTACGTGAAATTGATAATTTACTTTTTGCTGTTATTTTAATTATGTTATGTTTTATTTTGATAAACATCATAATATTGTTTAGTATTTTAAATAATAACTATTATTCTATAATTTTTTATTACATGATATTTATCAATTGATCATAAAACTGATCCATATTACTTAATATAATATTTTATTGTTATAATCTAAAATTTTATTTGATTTCTTAAGTTTTAATAATTTACTTTTGCTCTGTTATTTTAACTATGTTATGTTTTATGTGATAGACATTGTATTGTTTTGTATTTTAATTTTTTTGTTTCATAATATTGATCATGAGACTGATCTGAATTACTTAATATAATATTTTTTTGTTATAATTTAAAATGTTATTTTGATTTCTTAAGTGTTACTGCTACTGCTAGACTGATCCTCACTAATACTGAGATAATAATTTAATGCAAGGTCACTGCAAATTATTGATATTTACCATTAAATATTGTTTAAATAATAGTTATTAATATACAATTATGGTTAAAAATTAATCATTTTACAAGAAGTAAAATAACTCGTATATTTAACAGAAATACCATGTATCTAAATTACTGGAAGAGCAATATCACGTATCTCATTTAAATAGTGTATATAAAAAAAATATATGGTTTATTTATATATATAACATTAAGAAAATATATTAGTTGTTTTATAAAACAAACATAAAGAATGTAGTCAATGTGTAACAATAATTATTCGGTTTTTTGTCTCTCCTGAAAAGTACCAAAAATTTAGTTACGAGGTATTGTCATTAGTGTAACGAATTTATTATTTGGCTATAATACCATGAGTTGGTTATAACTTATAAGTATTACATTTTCAGACCTCATAGGGACGAAAATAATAAAAATATTATAAATAACATGCTACTAAATATTTTTCTTCTTCATGGAAAATTGAGTAACTATATTTTTGGGTATATCTACTTACTGAAGTAAAAAAATATCTAGTCACATATATTTTGTTAGGAATTAGTTAACATTTTTTTTTATAAATAAAATTCTTGATTTGCATTTCTATGGCAATACACTATTAAGCGTTATGAAAGCCAGCCTTGCAAAAATTGGTTGGGAAAAAAATTGTACCCTGCCAAAAAACATATTTATGTCAACTTCCCAAATTAAAACTAGTAAAGAGTGACTAATTGTAAAATGACCAATTATCTACCAAATAGTTTTAACATTTTACAGTGACTTTAACATATCCATTAAATGAACAGTCCATTGCTTATAAAAGTTACTATTTTTCTTTCCTAAAACATTGTGATGTTAAGTGTTTTGAATAATGTTCTTTATAAAAATAAGTACCATCTGTGCTGTTTTAAATTTATAGGGAAAACTTGCGAACCACTATTTTACTGTTTTCAGTATAACTCTTACACTTCTTAAAATAATATAACAATAATTCAAATATCACCACCTTAAAAAAGCAATATTATACATATTTTATTGTACTCAAAATATAAGTTAAATATGACGAACCATATACGTTTGTTTTACAAGGATATACTTATTTTAAATGATTTTTAAATTTTACTTAAAATCTAACATTATTAAAATTTGTTTACAATCTACATTTTCAAAGGTTTCTACTGGACTTATTTTTTGCGAACCACTCGATTTTGTGTGTTGTTGATGAGTCCCACACAACTTAACACTATATGACCTGATCCACTATTCAAAATGATAAATATGTAAATATTAAAAATTGAGCATTGTTGAATGCACTTTTTTCGTTTTACCTATCTAAAAATGTGAAATTATTGGTTCATTTTTTAGCAGTGAAAATTGACCACGAGGCACGCTGGTGCCATGTTTAAACTGTAATAATAAAAAATTAATGTTTTTTTCTCGTACCACTATATTATTTGGTTTAACCAGAGGTACCTATGTGTATCAACGTTCTTGACAATTTGGTTTAAGTACTCAGCTTTATATAAAAAACTTATTTGAGATAACTTATATTTGTATTTCATAAACACAGTTTAAAGAATATACGTTTTTAGTTGTTTAAAAAAAAATGTTCTGCAGTCATGTTAACAGCGTAATAGTAACTGGTAAATATTTTATTTTTTTGTTATCTAGAAATATAAACAAATGTGTTTAATGACCACCAACAATAGAAACTACTTAGGCTAGGCGATGATGTCAAATGTGTTCTAAACGGGAAATTCGTTGATGATAAAATATGCAAACAATCGATTTTTATTAGAATTTCAAGGTGCATATGGTCGTCAAATACGAATTTTCATTCCGGAAAATAATGACGATGTGTCTACAATAACTGTGCATAAAAACGAGACAATATCTGGTGTACAAAAACCATATAATATTATTATGTATATTCTGAGTACGGTTTGTTCAGGACTTTAAATCATTTCGGCGTTACCCATTTCGTATAATTAATGTGAATTAAACATGCGCAATATATTAGTACCTACAGCAATTGTCTTTTTGTTGTTCTCGTTACAACTTTATTTTACCTTGTCAGATGACGAATTTTAGCTTCGCAATTCGCAACTACTATGCCTTTTCGTTGGAATAACATTAAATTACTGTATGTGTACTGAATACTTATAGGCTCTCGCCGATTATCATTAATTACAAAATGTGAATTTTTGAACAATCATTTTAAATAAATAATGTAAATATTTATCATAATTATTTAAGTAGGTAAGAAAATACATTAAAATGTTCATTCATTAAGTTAAATTTTCCATTTACTTGAAAAGTTTCATCTTGTAAAAAATATATTAATAATGCTTGATTTTATTGCTTGAACTTATTATAAATGTCAATAACAAATAAACTGTATAATAAACGCGTTATGTTGGGCCGGGTTCATACTCCTTGCTTCCGAAATTATAACCAGTAGTGATGTTGCTTCTTAAAATTGGATAAATAGTAGGGTGCAAATTATGGACATAAATAGAAGAAACAATATAAGAATATTCACCGAAAAAGCGAATGAGGTTAGAAAAGGTTTTAGAACTATGACGGCAATTATATAAATACAAGACGGAACCTTGTTAATAGAAAACGATAAATTAATAGATATTTCAGTCACACTCAAGTCAATTTAGTACATTTTTTAAGTAGAAATTCACTGTGGAAAAATATGGTACGAACGTACGGCTTAACAAATAACTGAACAATTATTATTGGAAGAAGTGGAAACTGGACATTTAAAATCTAGTCAATACTATTTGAGTACTGTAGAAAATACCAACAGCGTGGTCCACTTCTGTATAATGTCTATTTTGTCTATTTTGTTATTTTAAAAACGGTAACACCATAAACTGCAATTACTATAGGAGGACTTTATTAGGTACTCAATACTTAAAATAAGGTACTATCGAATCTTATACTCAACGGACTAAAGCAATGGCTTCAAACAAATTGCTGAAAAAATCAACAAGTTTGAAAAACAAATGTACATAATATTGGTTGATTTCAAAGTAGTACACGACTTAGTGAATGTAGAAAGACTATGGACTGTTTTGACTGAATGGTGATATGGATAACCAGAAAGATTTTAAGAATGATTCAATGTTTATAAATGGATAGAAATGCAAATTAAAGCATGGATGATAGGAATCAGAATAATTCAATGTTATTATAGGATTAAGAAAAGCAGATGCTTTGTCTCCAGTACTTTTTAATATAGCTCTACAATCAGTCATGAATTTTTTATTTATTTTCTACTGAGTAAACTCCATTTACAAAAAAACAATTTACAGCAGCAAAACATATGTTACACATCAGTCTACTAAATTAAAACAGCGTAACAATTAATATACAAATAATAATAAAAAAATTCAAACAAAATATAAAAATAATTCACATATTAATGTAAAATCAACAACATTAGACATTCAATTTTTAGATAATATTCAAAATTCATAACATTATCGATAAAACATATCATATAATTTAGAAACATTAACTAATAATTTAAAGTGCTTAATAGTCAAAAATAATACATCAATTAGTATAAATATTAAACATAATGTTTATAAATTCAATGCCGGGTGTATATCGTTTATTGAAAAATAAAATAAATTTGCATTAATATTATTTCTAGCTTTCATTAAAGTATTTGCTGAAGAAGAAGAAGAAAAAGATGAATGTTTGGTTTATCAATATTTATAAAATATGGGTCTTTATTTCTAGAGTTAATATAATTTATTTTTTCTAGTAAAAGAGGGCAATGTACCTTATTATGTATTAATTTGTATAATAAAATTATATCAAAGTATTTTTTTTCGAATTTTCAGAGTTGAAACACCGAAAAAACCTAATACACCATAATAAAACGATAAAGAAGGTCTATGGACATTACATTTATAGGTAATAAATGAAACTTAGAAAAAAGTTTTGTATTGATTCCAGGTGTTGTATATAAGTAATTTTATTAGGAGAATAAATAAACTAATCATACCTATTCATGATTAGAATGTACCAAAGAATTATAAACATTAACCAGAGTATTTGCGTTACTAAATACCGAACAGCTACGTTTTAAAAACCTAATTTTGATATTGTTTCATTTTTTATTTTATCGATGTGATAATTAAAATTTAATTTCAAGTCAAAATAAAGGCCTGAGAGAATATATTCATGTAGCAGAAGCCAGCATGGAAACCTATACAAAGTTATTGTGTGACTAAAAGCTGTATTATAATATAATTTTCATATGTAGGTGGTGTAGGTTACAACAAAAATGGATGGAAGTAAATGAGTTCACTCTAAACTAAAGATATTTAGAAGAATGTTTGGACCAAAAAGAAGTATCAGAGGAGCGTATGAGATTAAAAAAAAGAAAAAGAGGAACTGTGCTGAGCAACAAATATAGTTGGACTTCTGAGAAGAAGTAGCCTAAGCCACACACATATGACATGACTGGTATGGTGACCAGAAGCGCCTAATATTTAAAAGATGCAATCCAAACACAAAACAGCCCAGAAAACAGCCTAGGCCACAACGAAGAAATAGGATCGTCAATGACTTACTACTGTTGAGAGATGCTAGCTAATGAGATTAAGAGAGGGGGGGGGGGGCAATTTATGGTCGGGGTAATGAACAAAACGGCCCATAAAAAGTCAAGAAGAAGTTGGGTCTGAATAAAAAATGGTTGAAAGAGGTAATTAGCATCCTGCCCAGAGTTTTTTTTTAATAGGAATCGTTTAGAAAAAAAATTTCAAATTACAACTTGATTGGACCAATTTGTAGTACCCATTTGAGCAAAATAATAATATTTTGCACAGCCTGCTTTTACTGAATTGTTTTCCTTTTTTTTACAGGTTGTCCTTGCCATAGTCAAAAATACTTTCATAAATAAATTTTTATTACTTACGGCTTCTTTTGTAAATAGCTTAAACGAAAAAAATCATTTGTTATTAATTTATTATATTATAATTAATCATTTTGTTAAAACATACAATATAAGGTATTTAAGAACTAACTGTTTGGAAGTTTGTCAATTAAGTTATTATCCGGTCATTTATAAAATATTATAATGTACATTTGTGTACTATATCTGGTTTTCTGAACTGTACAATTGCTTGTTTGAACTGGAAGATATTAATTCCAACAACGTAAATTACATGAAATATGTTTGGATGAAGTGTATACTAATATTTCATTCAGTATTAATAAATTATTATCTTAGGACTAGGTACAATATTTATAGTTATGTTATACGAATATAAAATGAGTACAAACGAGCAACTGTCTTACACCTGGCCAAAATGTTTGTGGTCCAAACATGTTTTTAATTTCAAATCTTTCAGCAATAACCCTTCCAGAGAACTTAGTTTGATGTGAGACATACTTCGGTGAGAAGATTAAATCATGAGAATTGTTATTATTACATTCTTATTTATAATAAGACCTTAACAGTTTCACTTTTCAATAATTAATACAAATAATTAACGTATTTTATTAGTATAGAATCTATCATTGAATAACCGCCCCTTTGAAATTGCATGATAATATGGTTGTATAGACATTATTGGTATTAGTTATAATTATTATTTATCAGATTTACTAATGTGGTTCATAATGGGATGCAATTTAAAATTTAAAAAAAAACCAAATTAAATTACCTGATTCATTACAATGTATGTGTTTTTTTTAAAATTGTTTTTTGTGTCTGTCGTCACACTTTGGGGCAATAAAAATGCCTTTAATTTTCTACGTTAGTATTATCTCTGGTTAAAAAATTGTGAATCTTGTTGGTCATTTTGATGGTCAAAAGACAAAAGCGTCAGGAAAACCAAATAAAATATTAAAGAAAACAGAAGTTCTTATACAACATCAATTTTTTACAATATTGAATTTGTATTTTTTTCTAAATTAAAAAATTAACTCTAGATACATGACACATTCACTGAATGCTTACATTATAATTTGTATACGATAAGTAATTTTTAAGAAATGTACTAATTTTGAGCTATTTTTAGACATAAAAAAATTTCAATTTATATTAGTTGTTTAAATTATTTTCTATAAACAATTTATTCAAAAACTTGATCATTGAATAAAATGCGAATCATAGGTTGTTGTTGGTGGAAATGAAAAAAAAATGCTTAGTGTAAATCCAAAATAGTTTTTATGAGTTTGAATTTTGGAATATCATTCAGTGTAAGAATTTCATAAAAATGATTCTATTTGTATCTAATATTTAAAAATGTAATGTAAGATCCCTCAAAAGTTTTCATATTTTTAATAAAAGAAATGTTTACCAAGAAACCAAATTAATTTTTAATGAGCTTTTGAAGATCAAATTTCTTTGACATTGGATATTTTAATTTTTATTATAACCTTGAAATGAACGAATTCTTATCTACAAATTGCAGTAAAATAAATATTTGTTTTGTTATTTTCTATTCATGATACACTTTTCAAAATATTGAAACTTGTTTAGAACTATTTATAGACATTTTCAGTTTTTAATTTTCTTTTTGTTTTTTTTTTCATTTTGTCAAAAAGCTTGAAAATTGAATAGGCAAATTTTAAAACGTAACTGTTATATATAGCAGTTGGACAATATTCAAGATATTAAGAGCGATATTTTTTGTAAAAGCATTTAAAATCAAAATGTGCAAAATGTTTCGTAGTTAGAAATGTATAAAATGTTTCAATTTGTATAGTTCAAGATTGAAAATATATTACAATGTTTTTCGTAAGCAGTCCGTAATGTAATCATACAATTTTTTTAAAAAAATGTTTAAATAGCGTTTTTTATTATAGACAATTTAAATTCAAATTTCCACGAATATACATCTATTTTAGATATTTTAAAGTTATTTAAAAACTGTATTCATGATATGAATTAAATATATTATTAAGTTTATTTTATTCGCACATTTGACATTAAATGTTAAATTTTTTTGCCAAAAATTAATTCAATACCTACTGTAGTATTAATGCCTATTAGTAGAATAAATTTATTTCATAGAAATAATATCACAATATTAGGTACTTAGTAATATAGACTGTCAAAGTGTCAGCATAAACTTTTATTTCTATTCGCTCAAAACCGTTTTTTTGTATACAATGGTTTTATACCATTGAATTTAAATTGAATGAATCTATTAGAGTTAACCCATGAGACTACTGGACAGAAAAAGCGGTACCTAACTGCCCACATTTTTTTATATACTTTACTTGTAATTTTTACGAGATAAAAAAAAATAAAAGTTACAGCAGTTATCTTTAATACTAACTTATATTATTCTATAATAACTTTATTAGTAAAAAAATATCAGTAATATTCTTGGCATTGGCTATATAGACATAATGGCTATGAAATGTACTAGCTGCAAATAGTTTTTTGGAGGATGTAAGTAATGTGCAGCAAATGAAGTAAAGTACTAAGTGTAAATGCTACAATTGCAATCACAAAGAAATATTACAGGAGATATATAAAAAAAAAAAAAAATTCTTATTACATATTATTTGAGAGTCATAGATAATAATCAAATTGCGCGATCCCACGAAAATATGTTCTTAATGAATGTTGAGATATATAAAATAATTAATGTGTCAATAATTTATTGCTCAAAGCTAAAACATACAATGTAACTCTTCAGGACAGGCTTATCCAAAGAAATAAGTAAAGCTAAAAGAGACTTCCACGGAAAAACACTACATTATTATAAAATACATACACACGTGAATATACGAAACAAATACAACTTTATGCAGTCTTATACGTGTTTAGAATGTTCTGCATTCATATCCGAGTTTTATTACGTTATAATTTATGTATATTGACTACCTACCGAGTTTTGACTCTCTCATGCAGTATAATTATTACAACAGTCATATTTAATAATGTTATGTTCCCATTCAGTTTGTTCGCAGTTGATGTGTTTATTTCACATTTAATTGAAATATTAATTAGAAATTATATAGAAACTACATTATTATTATAAGTTATTTAGTAGGAGTATATTATTTTATAATTATTTGAATGCAATGATTACGTTTAAGCGCTAATAAATATATTAAAAAACTGTTCTGGATTCAATGAAAATAAGCATCAATTAAACTACTAAAAACCTCATATTATCGGTGTGTCTTTTAATAAGTTTAGGTTGTATTGACCGTAAAGAAAAAAAATAGAGCATTATTCTATGTATATTAACTACCATGAACATTGTACATAATAAATAACAAATATATTAAGCTTTATAATTTATAGTTTTTACATTTGCATTTATATTGCAAACCAATAACTAATTTGTAAACGATAGAAGTATAACATGATGGAGAAAAATAATTTTTATGTTCTCATTACCTATGTAAAAATGTTTGCCATATTTTAATGATAATTCATTTGTAATTTATATTCTGAATATTCATTATTATTTATAATATTATAGTCTGTTATATAAAAAGAATAAATTATATACAACTAAATTCTTTATTTCTATGTAAATATTATTTTCTGTGGACAGAATATACGGAAAATTTCAAACATCATTATAATTTATAATGATACATTTGATAATCATATAATTATTATTATTCGAATTAAAGTACATTTAATATAATATGTGTTCTGAGTAGTGAGGGCTCAAACATAATATAGGAAATTGAAAATTGTGTCACATTCTATTTCCATACGTAATTTAAAGTTTAAACTATTTATTAAAGTATTTCAGGTTAAAGGTATTGGTTTATTAAAATTAATTTTTACTATGATATTATAATATTGTGCAAAGAGACTTGTTTTTGATTTTGAAATGCATTAATACAAATATCTAAGTTATATTGAAGTTCTATGGTTTTTATGATAATATTTAAATTTCTCAATAGAATTATCGCATATTCAAATAATAATAAAAAATATTACAAACAACATTACATTAATCAAACGTTATTGCTATGCAAGAGTGTACCAATTTTGCCTATCTATAACGCCGTCTTATAAATTCTTAGAAATATAATTTTAATATTGACGTCTAGTGACTGGTCTACTCGTTAGATAATTGAAAACGATTAACACAATCGTTGTGCTGCAACAATTTGATCAATCTGTATGGATTGAACTATTTCAATTGAATACCCGCATGTGGTAATTCAATTTCAGCCTTAGGACAAGTGATTTGCGACTCGTATCCGGTTATGAAATTGCAAATCACAGTTGCTGACACAATATAACTGTGATCAATATATAAAAATTTAAAACGTGTAAATTATGTTAACTTGTCATAAGTGAGTATGCTAAAATATTTAAATCAATAAAAACAAACGGTCTTTATCAAAACTAAAATAAATCTGAATAAATATTATATAAGGCAAGAACAAACCATTCCGTCGTTGAACATATTAAGTCAATAAAAATAGTATCGAGGGTGTATCTTTTGAGTACCTATATATGAATAAAATACATTCTTAATTTAACATTTATTAGAAAAAAAATGTAATTTTATTTCCATTAACGTCATACAGTTTCAAGTCGAGTATAACTAATTGCGGTGGCCCCTTTCTCGCCATCGCCATACATTTCACCAATGCGAAAAATTGTGGTTTAATCAATTTTATAACTGTGACAAAGATCGATTAATCTTATCGTATGTCATGGAAAACATTGCTTTGAAATCATATATTATGTAATTTCATCACCGAGAGCAACAGTCAAAATATTATTGGTGCAATACAATTTTCTTCTACAGGTACGAAAAACCCATTGTTACTATTTACAATATTCGTTGAATATAAATAATTAAAACCTATCATAAAATGTAATTTAAATTAATAGAAATTCTTGGTATGATCAATTAGTTATTTGTTCAAAATTATTAATTTTACACTTATAACATATGCCGCTTGTGGTTTGTGGTGAAATAATGCCTTAGAATTAGAACACAACTATTTATTTTTTAGCTATGAACCAAAACCCAAAATTGTAACCTGAATGTTATTATAGTTAATTTCAACAATTTTAAAATAGTCAATAATTTAATTAAAAATAAATATAATGAAAAATATTGAAATTATTATTTTCATTCATACCAAAAACGAATAAATGAAATATCTAGTAAATATCTCGCTTTATTAAAAATATGATGTTACGCTAAAAATGATAATGTTTGAACGGTTTTTGTGAAAAAGAAAGACAAAAAAATAGAATTAGGAATTTTTAAACATATTTTATTATATTAAAATGTACAATATTTGTGTTTTAAAGTTGTACATTCGATGACTATATTAAGTTCAGTTTAACCTTACGAGTAGACAGTGTTATCATTTAACACACTACAATTCATATATAAATATAAAGAACAAATATTTTTAGACATAATATTACTACAATATTCATGCAGTACATAGATGTAAGATAAAATATTTTTGATTTTCTTTGTGACTCAAATTGTACGATCCCTAAAAAATATTTACATGCCATTATAGTGTAGCGAGCTGTGACTATGTTAAATATTATGAACAATCACTCCAGCGAGTCCCTCGGGTAGTTTTAAATAAATATACATATATATATATATATATATATATTAGTTGCAGGAGGCCTACGACGTATCATCAATATTTGCGCTTGACCTCCAAATGTATGTGTTCATAGATATATCACTACTCATATGAATATTTTGTAGCATATATTATAGTTCACATTAAAAGAATTAACAGCGTTGTGTTGTCACAGAAATGACAACGACCAGATAAGCAAGGGACATCCGGTGAGTGCCGCGCGTGGCCGCCCACGATATGACCTTATATGGTAAAAGTAGTAGGGTACTAAGCAGGGATACGATCCAAGTATAGCCATCATAATACGTCGCTCGAATAGGCTTCGGCAGACGGACCAACACCAACAACAAGCTAGGAGCTAGGATATGAAAGTCACATCTCGCTAGTCTTCATTATTAAAATAGTCAATTTGGACTTAGTAAATTTATTGTGTTTTTTTATTAATCAAAATAAAAGTATTCAATTTATAAGGAAAAACCAAACTCTTGTTCATTTATTCTCAACACCATCAAACGAACGTAGTCAGATTGTTACAATAGTAAATTCGTAGTTAACGATATCATACATTCGTGATTAAAAAGTTTTTAGCACACGTACATACGTAACCTTAGAAAGCAATTATATGCATTACATACATTTTAATATTACAAACTGTTTCTGAACTATTCCACGTAAATTAAATTATATTGTTTGTACTTGAAACCACGGCTATAGATATCATGCTAGCTTAACGATTGTTGTTACAACTTCGTCAAAAATTGTCTTATAAAATCATATAACAACTTGCTCAATGCTAGTAATTCCAGAGGAACCTGCAGTGGTAACTATGCTATGTACTATGTACTATGTCACTATGACTCGGTATATACTTATAATACATAATAGGTCCCGCTGAGAGCGATAGCAGTGAGCAGATATTTGTATAATTTGATACAGACATTTATTGACGTCGTTTTTCTCTGCACTCTGAAAGATACAGTAATAGACCGTCGTACAACCTATCTATATAGTAAGACTTGATGCGTAGTTTAGAAAAAAAAATTGGTCTGGAAGTATTAAGTTCTTACTGAAAGACTGATTCATAATGCTAAGATCCACATGCAAAGGGCCTGAGGACCTATTTTAATTAAAAATCAAAGAGATCGACTAAAAACCAAACATTTTATTTACACAACTCTCGGTAAACCTATCTGGACATATGAACTGCAGTACTATGGCATGGGGAAAAAATTCGAACTAAAACAGAATTCAAGCTTTCAAAAACATTGCACTCCAAAAGACATTCAATTTGAAACAATTTATTTGCCAACTAACACGTCTTCGTAATGATTTTTCGATGAAAACTGTTTAAGAGGAAACAGCATATTCAATACACGTTGTCATGTGTGACCTTAAATCATTCAAATCCACATTCAAATAATCTTTTCATCTTTGATCATAATAGTATCAAGAAAACATCTGAAAAGATTAATAGGAAAGTGGGGTCGTGACTCTTTGCTAAATTAGTTATATCAACTGTATTGCAGAATTAACTTGAAAACAAATGGCAATATTAAATAGACAAATAATTTCCACAAAAGAAAATGGCGTAAGAAATATTTGACAAGACTGTTAAATAAACTATATAATATGATACAATGCGATAAGTGTGCGAAAATCAAATATTACTCATATTTAAATTTCAAACAACAGACCACGTACCACATTATGGTATGTAATATATTAGCTCAGCGTGGAAGTTGAATTCCGCCAAAGTACAATTTGTCACACAGGTGTAACTAATATTCATAAGTCAAAACATCCCCAAACATTCTCTTAGTCATTATAAAGTCTGAATTCAAATTTTCATGATTATATATTATGTTTTTATAACTTTGTATCAATGAGTTGCGTACGGTATTTTATCACATTATTTTTGGTACACGGAAATCAAAGAGAATGCTTAATTCAAAACTGAAAATTAATTCATCTTAGTTATAAACAAATGTCACGAGTAAGAATTACTTTCAACTATCGTCATAACGTATAACAGTATAGCTATGTAAATAAATAATATACCTAATATTGTGCCTAACTTTCATTGTAAAAAGTCACTTTTATCATACGACATAAGTTGTCACGTTTTGTTCGAGGTATTATGTTATCCAGTACCGTATTCTCAAGTGTATAGTTTGTACGGAACTATAATATTATTATGTCATGTTTACTTCAAAGTTTAATAAAAAGTTCTTTTCAACATACAAGACTGACTAATATTTTAATAATTATAACATTTCTATGGTGAAATTGTTTTACATACTTACATCTTTGATTTTAAGAAGGGATTAGTAGGAATTAATTGTTGTGGCTTTTTGAGGCGCTGTCATACGCTCAACCTGAACGCTCTGAGCGTACGTACCGGCCGTCATTTCTAGCACTCGGATGGGTGACCACTTGGGTTTTTAGCAACATATCTTTGCAAAACATACAAACGTGTTCCAACCAACCGTTCGCAACCCGAACAGTACCCCGAGCTAATCCAAATAATAATAATAAAAAAAAAATTATTGATCTAAGAACAAGGTGTTTTTTTAATATTTAAAAATACTTATTTTCATATAGGCACAATTTTAAAGTATTAACAGTTTCATTATTATATTTTATATTATGTATAATGTATATATATTCAAAGTTTCGATAGCTATCATAATAATACTCGAAATTCTCTCACTTACAAGTAATAGTGTATGGTACAAACATTTTTGTAGTAACAAAGCAACTAACAAGTTATCACTTGTTCAAAACATTTTTTTCTCACCTCCCACCTCCCACCTCGGTTAACCTCCCTCCACCCCAATGGAATATATTATTATTATATCTAGAGTAGGTATTTAATGGTATATCGATCGTGAATTTATGAATCACCGACCGGAAGTCAGAGGAGACGTTATAACATTCAGAGATTTCTAGAAACCAAGGTCCTTTTCGCCCCGTGGAGTTATACATTCAACGACCGAGTTGGCTTCAATAAGTCCATAGAAATAATATTATTTAGTACCTGTATATTATTATAATAATACATCGATATTATACCTACTCGACCGGAAACGACGAAGGCATAGTCTTTTTCCGTACCCTTCACAGTCCCCGACTCCAGAAAACGTATCCACATCCAGTACACACGATAATCATCGGGAATGTATATTTGTTTAAAGTAAAGTCGTTAAAAAAAATAACTACACATTTTTGTTTCGATAACGTTCACTACGTGTACATATAAGTAATGAATAGCCCATGTTAAATCATATTAAATTTTATCTAAAACACGTCTATTTAAAAAGAATTATAAAATTGCATTTATCAATAGTGTTTTTCAATTTGATTTTTATACACACGTCAAATAAATTGAATCATATTTTGTTATGCTAATGTTTAGTCCCCACAATTGATGTCCTATTAATTAAAACAATAATTAAATATGACATATAATCACGTATACAAAATAAAATACAAGAAAATATAGTAAATACACCTAGAATTAATCATAAATATAAAATAGTTGAAATAACTGTTTGAGAAACGAAGTAAGTCACATAATATCACAAATTGAGATATTGAGTGGAATGTATTATAAAATGATAGACGGATCACGTGTGAACATTTGCGAAAAAAATATTTAATTTTACCACTGTCAATAATCAGTGTGAAAAAGATATCACCATGTATCACTGGTAGCTTGAAAACAATTTTTTCTCGTTTTCTCCGAATTACCTTTTATTAATTTACATTATTTCTCAAATAGGTGGTTGAGTTGTATACATCAGCGAAGTTTTCAATATTTTCAGGTATATGGCTCTTATAATTTTGAAAACAATTTAAAAGACTCACATACGAATAACAACGATGATAAAATAAACACATTTACAATATTGTTTACTGAGGACGCGGTTCCCTAGGTAATAACCAGCGACCCCCTTGGGAGCCATGGCGCACAGATTGAAAATGTCTGGTACACATAGTTTAAAACGTGTTTTGGTGCTCATTTAAATTTTCCAAAAATAATGCCTAGTATGAACGTTTTCAAATTTTAATTTCCACGTATATAAACAAAAAAATAATAACGCCCAAACAATAAAGTAGGTATTGCAAGTGTAATATTCTATTGAGGCTATATTTTTAATCACAAATGTACTCATTTGGATTGAATGATAATTTTGGGTGCAAAGCAGTCGCTCCTAAGTATACCATAACCATAGGTGAATATCGGAGGGATGCTTAAGAGGGGCTAAGCCCCCTCAAAACGTACACACAGTAAATAGCGTCTTCAAATGCAGGTTATTGCAACAAATAATAAAAAATATAAGTAATATATCATGTATATTAACTTCCAATTCAAATATTATCGGAACGCGAATAAAAAAAATAACGATTTAATTTAATTGCGAAATGTAATTTCATTATGAAAAACTTGCTATCAAAATGAAATTTTATTGAATTTATAAACTATATAAGATATAAGTTCAAAATTGAATTTTATAATATTGATATATTTTATGTGTTGTAAATTATTCTTATCATTATATTACTATATTAAAGATAGTTGTTTATTTGTCTATTAGTTATTGGATGTAATAAATAAAAGTGTTCAATCAGAAAAGTATGTTTTGAAGAACTACATACATTTATCAACTTTTAAAAGCAGTATTAATGTAGAGGATTCGACTTCAGTACTTTCTAAAGATATATATCCAAACATATATAAGCTTATGCAAGTAGTTGCATTCACTCTCCCAATAAGTTCGTCTTCATGTGAACTTAGTTTTTCTAAGAATTAAAGCATGGCTGAAGTAATTTCTGTTGCGAAATAAATTCAAAATTTGTGTATATCGCGTACTCTCGTGTGTAATGATGTAACATTTCTTACTCCCCTTAATTGTATGTTGATTGGATTCTAAGATTCAGCTGACTCTAACTAAAAAAACACAGGGCCGTGGATTTAATATTTTTACTTTATTACGTCATTATAGTGAACAAAATTCTGGGGCGGGAGGGTTTGAACAGCTTTTAGCTCGGTGTGAAGAAGTGCTACTGACGTTTCGATATTGTCGGAGAATAGTGTACGAGTACATTTTGTGGGAGACTGTATGTTATTAAACATGTCATTGATGGTGACGATGTACAATGTGATACTTATTGATGAGCCTTAGAGTAGTTTATTCGCGATGTCTAGATGTACAGAAAGTACGTTCTCTAGGTTAACCTAAATTGTTCAATCAAGAAGGACATTTCGAAGGAAGGTTAGCATGTTTCCTGTAATATTCAATTTCTTTAGTGAGGATAGTACATTTTTTCCATACCAAATCATAGTCCTTTTTTAAATCATGAGGAATTGGGATTAGATGTTGTTTTATTATTATCGTTTCAGTTATAATAGCATCGAGTGTAGCTAAGACATTAGTTGAAACATTTTAATGGAAACCATATTATTGTTAGGTTAGTTAATTTTTTGTTCGTTTCTAACTTCCATTTTAATAATCTCAAGCAGTTCTGGCTAATAATTTTCACTATAAAATATAAATTAAACTGTTAAAAATAGAAATAAATTCAAACATTAGTTTTTTTAAATGTAATAAATTGTATTGAAGTAGTATTCATTATTATGCAACGTGAACATGTAAACGAATACAATTTTTTATAACATTCTATTTAGGTCGAATTATCGAATCAAAGAAAGCTCGCTACACAGTTTCCCATTACAATTTGCATTTTAAAATAAAACATAACTCAAAACATCGCTTTCAATGATCATAAGCCACTAGTCAGAACCAATAACTTATGATATTTAGTTTACACGATATTCGACATCGTGTTTATAAAATATAATATTTTGTATTTCCAGTAACATAATAACATAATAGTGACAAGTGAAATTCATTTTCATATATAATAATATATGATTGTAGTATTTACATATTATCATGGATATTAGAAATTTCAATAATGATTTATAAATAAAAAATTAAGTGTCTGGATTGTTGTATAATATATGGTGCCCCGGGGAAGTGGCTTTAAAAGTCTGTATAAAATATCCATGGTTTTATTGACCTACATATCATTCAAACACAAATAACTGAACAATCCTATAAGAAGTATTATAGGAAATGTTCCAAGAATATAGGTTTGTAGGTATCTACATGATACAAGAGCAAATTGTTGTAAAATGAGTTTATAAGTAAAGTGTACAAATTGTACTTATTTTAGTCCTCTATTCCCTTATATATAATTATTCGTTCCTAAAATTTGTAACTTTGACATGACAGTTGTCAAGTCAGCAACGATCGTGTTGGTTGTCAAAACAAAATACTAAAAATTCTCAGTACCAATGTATAAGTCCTGTGTATATGCCCTATACCTACTTACCTACCTAACAAATTATTGTGTTTGACTGCTTGAGTGGAAGGTGAGGAATTAAATTACTTTCATAACGAGTCACTATATTATTATGAAAGTTCTCCTGTAAATATATATATATATATATGATTGTTGTTTGAGTTATTTGGGAAACTATGTCATTTTATTCTCGAGTTTCTTTGGGACAACACATTTACATGGCATACGCATTCTCAAAAAACAAAGCTGTCATGTTTTAAGTAATTACATTCTTTTTAAAACTTTTGAACGAAATAACGTAATTTTGAGTTTGAGTTTTGATATTTTTTAAATTTTTTACTACAGATATGAATTGATGATATTTATCTTATGATAATATTTGCTCGAAGTTCATAAAATATACTGGTATCTATAAGAAGGAAATGTTTTCCACTACCTACTCAAAATTCAATTTAAAGTTGAAAATCAATTGTTTTCTATGATACAGGTAATTTCCTGTTAACTTACTATACAATTATAAATACATCAAGTATTAAAGCACTTTGTGTATAGAAAAAATGCTCAAAAATGTGAACAAAGTGGTTTTTTTTCATCAGACATTTGTTGTTAAACTGAATGCTTTTGTGTTGAGATAAAGTCATCATAAAATGCAGTATATTTTACATGTTAGAAAATTATTGGCGGAAATTCAATCAATATTGTTATTAAAATGTTCATATAAATATGAATATTATATACGCGTATGAAGTATAATTTATTAGATGTATTTCGTTTATAATTATTTATATTAATATAACTATTTTAACATGTCATTAATATAATAATTATTATTAAAATTACATTTTTATGGATCATAATTTTTAGAATAACAGTTTTTAAATATATTATAGTCTAATGTAAATGTCAAAACAATTATACATATAAGTCATATTGTATTATGATACATCTTAATATTTATGTGTATATTATTATGGTACTGCGTGTTAATAACATTAATTTTGAATAACACAATTATACAATGATTTTAACAAATTTATTGATCTCATTAATTTACTTTTTAACATTGATTTTGAGAATGTTTATATACTTATTTCTTTCTGACTACATTATAATAAGATAAATATAAAACCATGATCTGCCTGAACCGTAGTATTTTAACTATTGTAAATACTGTTTATTTTAATGAAATCAAGGAGACTAAAAATATTATGACTGAAATGCATTTAGCAAATGCATTGAGTAGAGTATCTAACAAAATAGTTGTATAATTATGTTGTTATGTTGCCTGTTATACTTTCTTGTTATTTCAAGTGTTTTCTATTCGAATTGTTGAGTTGTTAGATGATGCAATCTTTTTTATTTTTATTTTTTCATTAATATTTGTTTAACTTTTTAAAAACGATTTTCTTGTAATTAAAAAGTCAACTTTACGTGTTTGTTAAACTATTATATTATGTTACACATGCTTGAAAAAAAAAAAGTGATGATGTTCATTGATTGTGGTATCATATTTTATAAATTCATAATTTTTCATGATCATGACGTTTAAGAAAACGTTACACCGACATTTGTTGTTTCCGTCTTACAAGACCATAACATAGCAAATTTTACTCACAGATTATCATGCTTAACTCTGTTAGCTTAAAAATTAAAGTCAATTGATCTATTATACAATTTAAAGGTTAGATAATTATCTAAGGGATCTCATAGGCTATTTGATGTATTTTGATATTAAAGCGAATCATGAGTGTTGTAAGATTTTCAAACATTTTACAATTTTGAAATACTCATCACTTGCTTTAGAATTAAAATATAATAAAAAGCCTACAAGAGGCTATAGATAATAATCTTAGCCTTAATTTTTATATGAAGTCAATTCACCCTAGTCTTAAGCAAACGGAGCTAAACGTGATCTTCCGAGCTTAAAATTTGGTATGTTACGCAATTGTAAAACGGAGTCTACAAATGTCCGTGTAACGTAATCTTAATGACAACCACTATAATGTATTCGAAGTAACAATTTAGTAACAGCATAAACAAAATGAGACAGTATATTTTGTCTATTATGTTAAATAATAATTTACTTCAACTCTCGTGAGTAGTTATACGTGTCTTGTGGATGAAAGAAAACGATGGTATAAATATTATAATACAACCCTATAGAAAGTTAGACTAATTATTACTTTTGACTAATCTATAAAAGGTTTTTAATTGGAACAAAAAAAAACACATCGGTGTACAGTGATTTTTTAAATACCTATTCTAGAACCATCGATTCACTCGTAATCATCAAAATAATATAAACAAAAACTTATAATTTGTACCTCTATTGTTATTTCATTGAACTGTCGAAATAATTATTTGTATAGAATTATTATTCAGCGATTAGTCTGCCCCAAACTAACAACAATAATGCGATTTGGATTATATTATTTAAAAGTGCAAATGACGTGGTTGCAAACCGCTGGAGCGTAAAAGGTATTATCATATTATTATAAACTATACAATATAATAATTTATAAATCCATGTGTACCGTATAAAGTAATATACGATATATTTGGTTAAATGATCGATTTCTGCTTGAAATATTTTTACGACATCTCGTATTTCATACATATCTTTACAGTTTGATCGAGTATTTTACTCGACAACATTATTCACAAAGTTGCGTTGTTCTCTATGAAATATTATGTAACGGAGTATAATTCATCTGGGAATACAAATGACTTATGTGGTTTTTCCTCTCGATACGCGCCGAGTGGCAGTAAATTACATAAATCCCGCGGATTTCCACTAAGACAGCGGATGATGTTCCATAATAATAATAATAATAATAATAATATGCAATGTACACTAATGAACATATATTTGTGTTGATGACATTATACGATAATAATAAAGTACAAATTATCTTGCACCATTATTACTCGAAATTAAAGTATATCATATCATTAGAAAAAAAAATCCGTGGATTTTAAATGTGCCCAAATACAATATAATATTATTAGAATACTCAAATGTAAGTATTTATTTCATTAATTTAAATCATCAAAACAATTTTGTTGCAAAATGTATGTACCTTTGTTGAAATTTGATTATCTATTTAATTGCCTCCAATATTGTATTTTAGTTTTATCAAACACGGAAAGTAAATACTGTAAAATAAATGTATTATAATAATAATAAAAATTGTAAATATTAATGCTAAATACAAATAAAAAACTCTTAGCTTTCTAAGTTATTTTTTTTATTCTTCAGTTGGTTTTTACAACACGACAGTTTGTTTTACATCTACTAATGTTATTGTAGAGTAATTGCAAAACTCACAATTTTCACAAAAGTTGAATATTTGTTTTATCTTTTCATGTAAAAACATTTAAAATTAACACAAATATACAAAGTAATGGTCTAACATCATTCACATTAAATAAACTTACTGACTAGAAACTTCACAAACAGAGTAATGCAGTTATTAAAACATTTCAAATATGCATAGTCCTAAAATATGAGTAGTACTTGTAGAATAATGGCATATACAATAATCTATAAAATTTAATTAATTAATTTTTAAATTTTATTTGTAGCTTTTTCACCAACGATTTTTCATCATCAGAATATATTTAATTGGAAAAACGTACAATTATAATTATCCATCCCTAGATTTGTCACGTTAAATTAAAAACTGTAAATTACTTTAATTTGACCCTAAAAACTTTTTTTTGAACATTTTTTTATTTTGTTTAATACAAACAACGCAAGTTTAATTTTGTTACTAACATAATAATAAAAGGTTTATTATAAAGTAAGAATAAAAGTTTTCAATTTAAATTTAAAACAAAAAAAAAAAACATAATACATTCATTTTAATAGAAGAAAACTACAAAATAATGAAATATATTATATACCTACATTGCTCATTACGGAAGTATTGTTTTAAAAAAAAAAAGTAAAGATCTATAGTTCGTAACTCCTCGAAGAAACTTTAATCTAAGACTAATATTTACTAGGATAATAATAAAATGTTACTTCACTTAATCTTTGTTTGTTACATTGAAAATCGTTTTCAATGGTATGTTAGAATAGTTACATATTATGCTCCTCAGAAATATTGAATAATAAATATGTACAGAGTACCACTATTTATTTCTGTTTGGAAATAAAATGTCGAAAGAACAAACGTTTTTCCAAAAAATGAATACTTATTTTAGTTGTTATTGCGCCATAATTACATTTCACAGTTATAATTATAATGTTTTTGTTGGTTTTAAAAATGTTTTATTTGAATTGGCCATTAGTTTACTTCAATATTAAGTTACACTAATTCACACAACGTCCCTACATATCTGCTGATAATAATTGTGCATGTAAGTATCGTATAAGTTATAATATAATATAATATGAGAATATTACATTATAAGTACTCAGAAAGTCACTACGCGTATAAGCTACAATAATTAATTTCATAAATATAATAATATCATAAATAAGACGTGTGGGTCGGGGTTCTTTCTTGGTTCATAATAATGATTATAGTTAACTGTAGGAGAGGTATATCGCATGTAATTTACGATTCTACGTTTCCACTCTAGTAAAGCACTCGTCTGCAAACTTTTTGCCCGTATGCATCAATATAATATTATGACGTTGACGTATTAAATTTACAAGCTATTATTAGGCCAGCACAGACTCCACACAGCTTATTTATAAAAATACGAGTGCAACACGAGAGCTGAGAACTTTATGATATGAGAGAACTCATCAAGTTTAACATTCTGCGACGTGTGAGTGATGAGGTATAAAATGTTTCGAACTATTCGCTGCGAGTGGGTATGGGTAATTGTTTTTCGCATAATATTATTACGTATTTATATTTACATTATCATCGAGTTATCTTCAAAAACCATTGAATCGAATATCATATACTTTGCTCGTGTGAAAATACGCGAATGGCGAACACTGGCAATACCCACGTGAACATATTATATATTATATGTATACACAATATAGTACCGCATGGAAGGATTTAGCCTTCACCAATGCGCACCTCTTATCGGAGTTGCAAATTGGCCAACGTGTAAGCTCCCCGGGCAAGAGTTCGAACCGTAATCGCCTGTCATTGATCTTGGTATAGCCGGTATACCGCTGATGTAACCTTATTTAAATTTTAAACGTTTATACAACTCAAAGAAATCGAAACGTCAAACGAGACGAAAAATTTGATTTAGGTATCCCCGACGACTCACACCGAGGGCGGATATGCATATTATTATCTGTACCGCCGTTGTAGGTAGTGTAATAATAATAATAATAATAATAATAATAATAATAATAATAATAATAATAACAATAATATCGGAGAAGTGTGTGAGTTAATGATAACACGAAAAGCAAAAAGAAAAAAAAAATGAAAAAAAGAAAATTCGCGTGTACTCCACGACGGTAATAACATCAAACTGAAATGATAATAATATTATTATTAACCACTCGGCTTTCCGTCTTCATCATAATATAGCACGACGAAAGACAATAACACTAAATAATTTTTTTTGTTTTATGTCAAATTACTGTTGTCGGTGCCGCTGATTTATAATAATGCGAGACGTACAACTCCGAAATCGCGCAATAAATAATTCGTATAAATCATTGAAAAATCGGAACTGCTCCGTTCGTACGTGCGCACAGTATTACAATAATATCGTAATGTATAGTATATAAGTCAATGGTGTAACATACATACACATTATACTTATTTATCGTGCATTCTACGTTGTACGATATCAATGTAACACAGCACGTAAAATAATATATAATAACAATGATAATGGCATATATATATTTATATTATGTTTTATGGGATTCGACGATCTTTTGTTCTTCCGTATCCGTTTCCGTCATAGTGCTAGGAGACGACGGACATTGTCAACGGATTTTATTGCACGTCAATAAAACACACACGCGCACACACGCAATGCACACACCTCGGCGAGATACGGACTAGACGGCGGTGGACCGACTTTTACGGCTTCGGAGACTTTCATAGACGCCGACCAAAAGTAGCACCATCAGTTTTGTGCGCACGCCTGCGCATTGAAGACTATACTCTTACATAATTATACGACTCTATAATTGTACTGTCATTATATCGGCGGCGTGAGCGCGAGTATTAGTATACTACAAATGACACTGAGTCGCTAACCTCGGTCTCAGTCGGACGAGGTGACTCGTCGAGGAAACGCCGCAGGTCGGCGGGGGCAAGAGTTCGACCGAAATTCGAAAAAAATAAAAAACGAAAACAAACGAATAAAATATGTCCGACACAGTTTTGTGACTCCAGGGTGCGGTGCGTGGTTATCGGTGATTCGTTTTCCTTGTCACCCGCTGGCTGTTAGTGCCACGTTGCATATAATAATATTATTCTTTCGGCGCTACCGTCTCCCGAGCTGGACGCAGTGGAGGTAAAGTCACCTTTGCAGTATTTGTAAATGCACGATTTCGTTATAATATACCACCTACATAGTTTTGTATTTTAGCCACAAACAGGGATCTCGACTAGTGTAACATTAGCGTATCGTATTATTAATATCCGCACAATTTGTATTGGTATTGGCTAATGCTTTTTTTATGTCCTGCTTAATGTTTTCATCATTAGCTAGTGTGTGGCCGTTACAAATTATCAAAAAGATAATCAAAATGATACGATTTCCTTTCATGAAAAATTGTTTTTCTCTCGAGTGAATAAAATCTGTATACGTATTTGTTTGTATTGGTGCTGTAATCACGTACGAGGGCCTGTACAATCTATATTGTGATATAAAATATATATTATATGATTTATATGTAATATATTTAACTAGGTACACTCGTTTACAAAAAATGTGTGTTTTTTAATAATTCTAATAAATTTGCTTATCGACAATTTGATGAGGATTTCAATGAAAGTGCATTAAGTCATTATAATAATAAATTATTACATTATAATGTTAATGGGTGTGTGTATGATTAGCATTTTCATATTATTTATTTCATATATTCATTGTATAATTACGAGAAAATTTTAATTAATGAACCAATATTTTTTTATACAAGAGGAACAACATAAACAGCGTTGGATTGAAATTAATATGTTTTTTTTAGTCTGTTTTACTAGTTGATTTTAAAAACGATGAAATTATGATTTTTTATTAATTTATATTATTAATACGCAATTATTCAGTGTGGTAAAAATAACGTATTTTATTTTTCATTCGTATAATACAGTATTTTACAAAAATGGTATAGTGTTAACATAATAATTGTTAAATATAGCTACCCGAGTGTAGTAATGATGACAACTAATAGCTACACACTTTATTGGTATTGATTAAACGTTTTACAGTTTACGGTTATTCGTTTTAGGGCTCGGAAGTTGTTGAATTTGTAATTTGTATGTTTTTTTTTTAGCTATTAGATTTTCTGTTAAGTGAGATTGAAATCATTTTCATGAGACTACGAAAACAATAGTAAAAGTCTATAGTGCATATTTTTATACAGGTATTTAATGATTTTGTGGTCTCAAGAGAATATTTCTCAACTAATGAATGAGTTCTTAGAACAATTTTAAAATTTGGCAATAAAAATTAATAAACAATTATTTTATATTATAGTGTATATTTCTATTTTTACGTGTGAATCGATAGTGTGGCTGACAAACGATTTACAAACGTTTGCGATTAGAAGTTCATAATTATTTTGCAGCCTAAGTTCTCTGTCGTTCTGAAACTATTACCAGTTAAAAAATTATGCATTGCGGAAATTGTATCTATACTATCGGCCTACCATTGTATCACTGTTCTTTTTTTATATACATTTTTTTTATACATGATTTATAATACAATAATATCATACAATTTTAATCACTGTGCCAATTGTATTAGTTTTAAAAGGTTTGTGAACCATTTTTTTTTATTTCTAATGTTTTGATATTAGGATATAAAATAGTTTTGTCTAGTTTCTATAAAAAAGTATGAGTTTGAATTTTTATGATTCGTTTTGATATTAGACATTTTTTGCGTAAAAGTGTTTACAGTGCGTTGTCTAATTACAATGAGCATTAATATTATTATTTTATCGATTAAACTATGTAACTAACTAACTAACTGTTATACTGTGTAGACTTGTAGTCATATTGTCTTACAATCCGTACGATGTGTCTTTGGTTATTTCTGCCAATTGTTTACAAAGCTGAACAAGTGTACTAGTACAGAATATTTTTAGATTCAAAATTAAGCTCATCGGTTACTATATGCTATCGTTTAAATTGGAATTCAGTAGATAAATTCAAATCAAAACAGAAAACTACAAAAACTATCAACAAAAAACTGTGGTGTGGATACGTCTTAATTAGATCACACAAATTCTATATGTGTCTTAACTTTTTACATACCTACACACATCGTTATAATTAGTAACTATACTTTTATTCACAAACTTCTTCGTAATCAACGAAAACCAAAATCTATACGATCATGCCATTTGCGTATAAATACGTGAAGCAAGCCCATAGCGCCAGGCTCAGTCTCACTTGTAAGATTTATGTAAGGAGTTGACCCACGCGATAACTTTGCCGCTCAGATAAGTCTGTCCCCAAATACTTGGAGACCGCTAGTCTCAGACAGAATAAAATTGTACTTATCGTATCTTACATTTTCTAAAGCGATTCTATTATACTAAGTTTTGATTCTAAAGCGCAAATTAAAACACGAATAACGTAAGTTAATTAACAATTGTGCGGATTGCCGTTATTCAACTTATGTACCTGTCCCGGCGTCCAGGACGTGCTAAGTCGTTAAAAAATAATAAAAAATAGAAACAAACAAAAAAAAACACACACACACACACACACACACACAAATTCGCATATTTACTGTATAGGTACATTTGGACGACGGCAAACGGCAAAATCGTACGTCGAGCGTAATTCGCGTCATCTCCGTCTCGTGCCGCCACCACCTACCGCGGCGCGGCGAACGAAAAACGCGCCCCTATAGTAGCGCTTGCCCCCGCCCCTCTGCGCCGCGCCGCCGACCGGCGAGCGTTACGAGCGGACACACAAAACGCGATACCGCCGTGGCGGACGACGACATTCCGGCGTGATCTGCCGACTGGGTAAGTCGTCTCTCACACTCTCGGTTCCTCGGTCTCACCCTCTGCACTTCAACCCTATCGCACGTGAGGGTGCGAGACGGACGGCCGCTCACACGGTCCGTGCGTAACAATTCGGACGGTGGTTTGCACTCTGCCATCCCGGCATAGCTTGCCCGTGAGTATTTACGATAATAATAATATTAATAAAATAATAACAATAATCACAATAATAATGATAACTTGTATTCGATGCGATTTGTACACGCGTAATATTTATTCGGGAGAGACATCATTTTTAATCATTTTTTAAAAAATATCACTTTACATACAGGTTGCAAATATCTCTTACGAAAAAAAATAAAAAATGAATATAGGTATATATCACGACACGTGAAATGTTTCAAACCGTAGGGATGTAAATTTAGTATTTCACGTGCGTGAACATATACACGTTAGGTATAATAACGTTTGTGTGTAAAATGTTTTAAAGTTTTTAAATTAAAATTAAAATTTACCCGTGCCACGAATTCCAATTGCTTTTAATTTTTATCCCGCGGTGAAAATCAACCCTTTCGCCGCTGAACAAAATAATCAAAAGCAACTACTACCCAGTTCTTTATAACTTCGTAAGCATAGTATAATATCATCTGTGAGTTATAAAAAATGAGTGTTTAAAAATAAAAAATAATTCAAATGTCAAATATTATAAGAATGTACTGAATGTAGTATAGTTTGTTATGCTTTTGTATCACTTTTAGCAGTTGTAAGTACTTACCAAAAAACGTGTCAATGCATAATTATTATATTACTAAAGTAAATGTTAGTTGATGATTCAAAAAAGTTAGAAAGTTATGCAAGTTAACATTTACGTATTTGAACACCAAATATTTAATGTTTGAATAAAATACTGATATCAAGAACTTCTGTCGACTCAAATACAATTTAAAAGCTAGTATATAAATGTTTGGTGCGTACTAAAAATCTTTTTTAAATATGAAACTTTATGTTCTATTTATACAGTATATGATAATTATTAATTTTAATTTCACTAATAATTACTAATCGAAATATTATTAAAAGGTGTAATGGGCAAATTAAATCTGTGTTACACTTAATAGTAGTAGATAAGTAAATTTGGAAAATAAAATAATTAACTAGGTTTTCGAATATTTTTAAATCTATTAAATACGCTTACACCTTAAAACTGTATGAGATTTTCATTAAATTACCTAACCAATATAATATAATATTATTGCAGTGTTTATAATATATCTTTCATATTTTATTTTATTTTAATTTATTTTATATTTTGTTTTAATGTTATGAAATATAAATACGTTATAAGAACCTTTATACCTGCTGTGTCATCTTCGTCTATCACATTTTTCGTTCAGAAGAACCCATTTCCCTTGTTATTTTGAATATTAGAGTTAAGTTAAATACTATAAAATATAATGGTAAAAATATTTTACAGGACCCTATATAATTTGAAAATGCTCATAACTTTCATCAAAATTAAAACATCAAGAAAATCTATAATATTTATGGAGTGTGGTTCTAGATAATATTCTTACTTGCCTTAATATGTTATAGTTAATAAATTCGATCTTATAATACATAAAAAGAAAATTGAAAAATGTGAACTCTTCTTAACGTACAATTTGTTATGTTATCCGTATGACTTTCTTTTAATCACAATTTTGCATGATTAGTAAAAACTCAACAAATATGCTGTATAAAATGTAAACTTATAGTATAGATATCAATAATATTGTCTGGATCATTATTATCATGTTACTATTTGTTAATACTATATTTTGTAAATTAAATAGAACACGGGTTGTTTGTTGATCCGCTTTATGTGGCATTTTATATTTTTTATAAAGTTTAATCAGTCGGCGAGCTGTGTGATGGTTGTCTAGTGGGCAATACGTGTACGTTTGGTTAAACATTGTGACCGTTATTGCACGATAAGCAAATAACGGTCATTTTACATAAGTACCGCGAATCTACTAACTGTTGTTTTCATTTTTCACCCTACAAACTGATATTTTCATAAATCACAAATTATCACTGCATCAACTCTATGCAATAGATTTGTAATAGTATTGCACATGTCACAGGTATTATGATTGGATTCATAATTAACAAGCGTAATTATTTATATTAAAACAATATAGATACATACAAACTGTATTCGATCTGTTGAGGTGTCTGCACAATCGACGGGGGCATCATCGTTATAATAATACGCAGTAACCTTTTGTAAGCGCTGTGATCATTATGTTGTTATTATCAATTATTAACTACTAAACTACAATACTGCGACTATGAGTTTGTTTTCAGTTTGTTTTTCGGTTTCTAACCATGTCTCACGAACCATATTACACCTACATAGTATTATACTCAAAGTTGGGCGAGAAACATTGATTAATTTATTTATTTTTATATACTTATATATCACTTAACTTATCAACTAGTTATACAACAGCTACTATTAAGTTCTGAAAACCATTAACTTGAATAGTGACAAAAATAATTGTTTTCTTATACTGCGGATATTTCACATTATTATGATAAAGTAATACGGACAGTTCATAACGAATGCGTAGGTGCCAAATGAAATCGAAATTTATCTATATTTGTCTATTATACCCACGAACACGTGTAGATAGATAATAATAAGAGTGTGTACGACGTATATAATTTTCTTCACACTCACCAGTGTATTTGTTCGATGCCACCTTTTGTGAGAAACACTCGACGTGACGCCGTACAATTTGAAAACATCAGATTAAAATACGATTTATTTTTATTATATACGCTGCATGCTGTTAAAGGTGTTATTATGGAACATTTTCGTTGATATTTTTGATGGTATATGTGTTATTTTACTACCGCAAAAACAGTGTCATTAAATTTGATAAAGTAATGTACGAACCTCTTATCATTGCATACGATTTTGAACAGTATACTATTTTGTTATAGGCTATGAGACTGGCAGTAAAGTGTAGGCCAATGAAAATATCCGTTTCATGTAGGTAGATATAGAATGAAGGAAAGAGAGACGTGGAGAGATGAGACAGAGAGATAGACAGACAGACAGACAGACAGAGACAGAGAGAGAAAAGACATAATATTGTACGAAAGATATACTACACGGAAATGAAAATTATGCGGTGTTCAAACATTATACTATATTTTACACAGAAAGTCGGCTGTCCTCGTTTAGAATTGTAAATTTTCAAAAACACTGTTTCATACTCGTCTGGACCGTGAAGTGAACCTATTGTTTTCAATTTCAAACAATTTTAATCACACCTTATACGACAACAGCCAAAATTATGTACCTTTATAACAATACCTAATATTACTTTATAGTAAGTACTCTTACTTAATTTTTCATTTTTGCCAAATACTCATTTTTATATTAAAAGCAAAAATTAAAATTTACTTTACTAATCCATCATGCTCCATATTAAAGAATAACTATTGTAAAATAATTGTGCTTGTTGATGAATAGAACATTAATAAATTCAACAATGTTGAAGATTAGTTTTGTTAGGAACTGATCGTCAAAGTAGATAATTTCTTTAACAAAACTGTCTGTTTGTTAAAAAACACAATTTTCTCATCATCAAAATAGGTAGTTTTTTATTGTATACCTAAGAGTGCGCTAAAGTAATCATCTCTACCTAAAAACGAATAATGTTCCACCTAGAGACATTTTATTCACATTGTTCAGTGTTTTCAAAGTTTTATCAATATGGTACACGAGGTTTTCTGAAATTACAATTATAAACAAAATTCAAAAACGGGCAAAACAAATAATGGGCTCAAATTCCAATTTTACGGTTTTTAATACTTTTCCAATCGCAATGAAAAACCACGCATAGACATTACATTGATTTGAGAGGAAAAAAAAGTTTTTGAAAATATGCTTATAATTTAAGCAATGCTCTTTAACCATTTTATAAAAACTCTGATTTCAATTATATATTATTCTATGTAAAGCTTGTTTTATTTTCATTTACTGCTACTTCATTGAACTCACTGTAATATGGAAAATAGAGTCAAATCTGTTATATCAGTACTTACATTTTTAACCTCGATATAATATAGTGAGTTTATAATGTTATAATATTATCGAAGAAAAGTAGTTATGCCCACTAGTTAAACCTGTTTTTTCATCTTATTTTCTTTTAATAAACCAATAGAGGAAGTACAAAGTTTATAGTTTATTTATTTTAATCTTATTATTGCTGCGGAACCAATATTCCACTTTTAGTAGTATCTATCTACAGTTGAATACATATACCCTTATACCCAATATTCAATTTAGTTCTGGTAAATGTTTGAAAGCATAAAGTATACCGGCCATTATACACATATAAAATAATATCATTGTCTTTGTTGTGCTCGAAAGACACACGACGAACACTAAAATGACAGTGTGGATATAGAAAGAAAATCTGTGTTTTGTAAATTACATGTGTGCTATTTACTCTGTTGCGATCGATGTGTGTGTTCAACACAATAATCTGTAGGAAATCTGTTTGAATTTCGCATAATAGTTATATTATACGAATACTGAACAATTAAAATCAAGTGCACCACATAGGTAAATGTTATTATAATATTTTATTAGGTTTGGTACCGTCTCATTCGTTTAACGGTAAAACAATATTATCGTTTACAAATCCAGTGAGCGATTTATACCATAATGGTTAATTCTCGTGATTAAAACCAGCATAATAATATAATACCTGCGTAACAATAATACCGTTAGGTTATATGTATTAGTTTGTTTCACTTAAACCGTATATATATATATTATAAAGTAGATGACACGACATTATATAGGTGCATAGGATAATTGCATGAACTTAGTCATATTATTTAATAACACTTTCGTTCGTTGTTATTAAAAATCTGTACAGTTTTTCAACCTGCTTTTGTTTTTAATGCGATAGTTCAACATATTTGTTTTTGATATTGCGAGTTCACTTAGTTATTGGATAACGCATTACCCAACTAAATATATATACCTAGGTAGTTTATTTTATAGTTTTGATGACGTTTATGAGTAGGTATGTACTTACATTTTAGTAATATAGATTCTTTAAAACGATATAATATACCATCGATGTACTTACAATGTACATTCTTTAAAATGTCTTACATTTGATTGCTTTGTTAAACATTGATTGTGTATCAATACGGTCGTGCACATAGTCAATGTATTTTTTATTTCAGGGTTTGATATATTTTATCAATTACAACATAATTTACAGGCAACGTTATTATTGTAGATGCGAATTCAACTTGCTTTTTTATATTTACGGAGTCAACGGATCCAATAATATTTTACGAGCAAATGTAGAAATACATTAGGTATTATAATAACTGAAAATCAAGAAGCAAAATGCTGATAATAATGACAGTCAATCACTATCAACTTTGACACGATTTTGATGTGTTATAAATAAACTTATGCCTCACATTTTATTATTATGCTTTTATTTTGATTTCAGAAATTATGTTGATTAGATAGGTACCTAGGTAATGTATAACACATCCCAGACAGCATATTTTACAAGATTATATTATTATTTTTAAAAAAAATTGTGTAAAAACTTCATAATATTTAAAAATAGTGTCTTGGATCTCAATTTGTATCTCGAGTAAATGCATTTTTTTACAATATTTTTGAGCAAGTAATAAAAAGCATATACTGTAAATAAAATAATAACGGCTCAATAATAAAATTGACCAGTTCGAAATCGTAAAGAAAAGAACATGTTCGGTTTAATGCAATGAAACTTGAAAGAGAACGCATAGGTAACCGACCGACACTGTTATTACTTATTGTAGACGTTTAGAATTTCACTCAGTCCTTCAACCTTACTGGTTAAATATAACAGACATTGAAGACTTGATTTTCAGTGATTGACTAATTTTAAAATTATTTATTTATGAGGTTTAAACAATGAACTTATACCTACATCATATTAATCGGAACGTTGACTATTGCGGATTATTTGTTCAAGGAAAATCGTCGTTTACGCGTAATTTAAATTATATTTGTTTACACAGTGATATTATTGTCCATGAACTTAAATATAATACCCTAAGACCTATAATGTGTATGTTATAAACTTATGCTTATATAAACTGTTGACATTGGCTTACACAGAGTTTCGACTTTCCAAATGTAAACACATTACCTATTATAAATAATGATGTACTTTAAAAATTCATGAATTACCGATTTTCCAGGGTTATATTTTTTTATTTTTTTATGACATTTTTCCTTATATTAAGTACTCCTTATCGTAAAACAATATTATTATTTATCAATTCGTTTCTCAATTTTTGACGTTCAGAAAATAACTTTATCGACTTCATTGTTGTAAGCCCCAATAATAATATATGAATATAAACGTTTTTACGTGTTAATATTTAAAAAATAAATCATATATACGACACATAGGTACAGTTTCATTTTTATTATTTGATTTTCCCAACTTTCACCGTATATAATAAAATCAACATAAATTTGTATTTTCCTCTTTATATCGGAAAAACACTTTTAGTTCAATCAAATAAATGCCACTTGTAAACTATTCTCGGTCGATTCGAAATTATCTTTCCTTACTCAAACTTCTTTCACTATATGCAAACACTTGATTTGCTTACGATATGTCCACTTAAAGTCTAAAATATTTGGTTACTTTATTTTGTCTAAGTTAGTAAGAATTTTTGCAAGGATTCTCGACACAATTAATTTCGTTCACTTCGAATTCATTATATCAATTGAATATTTAAATGTAGATATGTATTAAGTATACTCGGTTATTATTTTTCTTTGATGTGTACTAACTCAAAAATAACATCAATAACAATTTATTCATTTGTTTGAATTTGAAGTGGGTAACAGAAACCAAAAAATCAACATCTGGATAACTGTATTTATTTAAATATTTATTTTTGACACATACACTTTGACAAACAAGTACATGATAAACGATATAATGCAATTACTTTTTAGATAGTTTTTTTTTAAAAAGTGTGGAATATAATATGCATATACCTAATAATAATTCGATTTTTTTTCAATCGATATTTCAGCGGATGAAAATCTTGTGACTAACTTTCTGAGCCAGCACATCCACCAAAATAAAATTCGCTGTCAAGAACGTAGGTGCCTATTATAGACATAATAACATTATGTTCATGCGTCAGTGTGTGAACAAATATATTTATCAAACAAACACAAAGAACGTACGATATTTGCAGAAGCCAACGGGAATGTTGAATGTGTGTGTTGTATTAAATTTTAGCTCCTCATCCTATGTTTGTTTCGTTCTCTTAAAATACACGAATCGTGTCCGGACGCTTCCTATGCTGTTAAGATATATATATATATATATGTTTGAAAAAGCATGGGCTGTTGTTGCCGAAACGAACCTTAAAAAATATAATTTTGACCCGCCCAGCAATACTTATTGTCATAACGTTACTCGTGTAAAAATCCTATTTTCGTCGAACATTTGGTAAACACATGAGTTTATATTGTGTCGGGAAATATAAAATCGCATACTTAGATGGCACAGTTCTGTTCGATATAGCAGCCGGTTATATTCTGCAGTATTGACGTAAAATGAGACGACTATATGACTGCTGTCTCGTTATTTCACTTTTTCTAGTTTAAGCAACACGTTTCGACAATGCTTTTTGAACCCCTTAAAATAATGGCTTTTCTCGACCGTTCTGGCTCGAACACTAACGGTTTTTGAGAGTGAAATCATATTATCACGGTGTGTGTGTATAAATTATGTTATACAATATTGTATTTACTGTATGCAAGACGACTGCAGTTTATTAAAATGATTTACAAAAAAAAAAACATCATAGCAGTTTTGAGGTCCCGTTATTAGTCATTAAGATGGCCGAATATCACAAAGTTCAAGGTCCGATTTCCGATTACTATTCTTTAAAATTTAGGTACACAAGTTATAAATATCCATTCAAAATCTTCTTAAGTACCAATTATTTTTGTTTAACTTATAATGTATTTCGTTTGAAACTTCAAATAAATTTATACCTACCAAAATGGTTTAGTAAATCGGAGAAAGGGCATGTTTAAATGTGGTCTAAAGTGTCAAAAAGGTTTCATTTTTGATATTTGATTTTATGTCCTTGAAGTTGTGGTTTTGTAACCTAGATCCTTTCCTCGTGAAACACATTAAAATTTAGATTTAAAGTAGTCCATGCATCGTATAAAAAGCCAACACAGCTGGTAACTAACGATTTAAGAAACAATTTTTTAAAAATAAATTTAAGCAAACATTTTGGAAAATCTCAAATATAAACTTTAAACATTGAAAAATAATATAAAATATACATTCTTATATGGGGTTCACGGAATAGTGAACAAATTATACTAAATATACGTTTAAAACATAATTCCAGGTGCATAGTAGGTACAAAACTAAAAAAAACTAAAATGCATGTGCATTTAATATGTATGTATAGTATACATTGTATATAGTATGAACCTTCAACATTTATTATTGTAAGTATAGTTTAGAATGTAGTTAAAAACTTAAGTTTGTGAGATTATTACTGACATTTTTAATCACTTAATTAATAAGAGCATTGTTAAAAATGTTTACCTAAAAGGTAGGTTCTTACTATCGGGACACTTCACTTCATTAATTAATAGATAATATTATAAAAAATAGTTATACTATAATGAATTTTATTAAATTATAAGTCAATGTGAAATTATTATATAATATTTTAATATTTATAGTATGTTACTATGAATATTATATTGTCATAATTATATAACCCAAAAATGAATTCAATCACAATAAGAAATATTTGAAATGTCAATATTTTAGTATCCCTGTACTTGCGCTTTGAGAACAATTTAATTATTATTATATTTTAAATCAGAAATACAGTAAATACAGTTATTCAGAATCGTATTTTAGTTGTCAATAATATTATTATTAATTTCAAAATGAATAAAATGCACTTTTAAACCAGCACCTGTTCCAATATTATGCAATGTCCGATAATATTACCGAAGGTAGTTAGAGAACTAGTTGGTAAGATATCATAATATTATATAATGTTTAATAAATTGCTCGAATAAGATTAATACAAAGAAATATTGAAAATAATAATATAATCGATACATTAGATCCAAATGTTATGCATTTTATGTACATTCAATTTTTAGATATTCTATTTAAAATAATATTAAGTTTATAATTTTATTATTTATATTATATTTATGTACTGAGTCCCAGACATGAAAATTTTATTTTCATTATTTTATGTGTCGATTAGGTTAATATTCTTCAGAGTTTAATTAGTAAACATTATTGTTTTAGTAGGGTTGATATAATAAATAATTAAATTATAACTGTAGATGGGTCTATAATAAGTAGTGAACAAATACAACAATTATTTCTGTACTAATTATTAAATGTTATTTATTTATTTAAATACAAAACTAAGCATTCTATGATATATCGAATGAAAAACACGAAGAATATTTACAATTTTCAATGCGTTGTATTAAAATTGCATATTCAATGCGCCGTGTTACGTACATATTATGCATGTCCAGTTTCTATTAAATATGTTGTAGTTGCATCCCTAATATTAACTAAGTTGCAAAAAATATAACAGTATGGGTTCTTTTACATTCTATTACATAAAAAAAAATGAAGTTTACTGATGAATTAATATTTATTTTATTTACTTTGCATGAAAACAAATTAAACATTCACTGTAATACTAATTAAAATTAAAAAAAAAAAACCTGAACATTATAACGGTATTAAATATCGTATATAAATTACAAAAAAAAAAAAATAATAAACTATTTATTTCAAAATAAGTTGTACATTTCGTGATATTATTATATCTTTTTTCTTTTTTTAATCCAAAACGTTTTGTTTTTGTAATTATAAAATAATTATGGACTTTTAAACATGAACGCAAAGTTATGCTCAATTAATCAGAATTTAGATTACATTTAAGTTTTTCATCTGTGAATTTTAATCGAGTATATTTTAAGTTGTTAATAATTAAAATTAATATATCCAAGATGTCGAAAACAGATGGCAAAGTTTTATAATCGTTTATTTAAAATAATAATAATATAGTCATTAGAAAAATAACGATTATGTCAAAAAAATTGAGCAATTACATAAAAAATGAATCCCATGATCATAAATCTTTGAATCGTGATCCAGTAGTATTGAATAGACATGCTTTAGTTTTAAAAATTCGATATTGATAATCAAATATAAAATTTGTTTCACTTTATTTACTCTTATTTTGTTTTGATAATAAATCACTGGCACACGCAAATGTTTTTGCCATTGGTATTAGGCTATTACTAAATTTATTATTTTGATACTTTCGAAATCAATTTGATACAAATTCATCATGGAATCCATAATTTATCTTACAGACAAGGTAATTTCAAAACAGCTCTTAACTTTTGATTAATTTTAAAATGGCGAAAAAAAAGGAACATAAATTTAATCAAAAAATCAAATTAAGTTTACTGGCAGACTGTAAAAATATTGCAGTTTTAAGCCACCATTCTACCAAATAAAACCAAAAATACTTTTAATTAAAATAAATATTTTTCACAAACCCTTACTATTTTATTTATTCCGTAAGTGTATTTATTACAATAATTTGTTTTATTACACAAACACTAGAAATATTTATTTTTTAAATTAAATTTGTGTTATATTTCACACGTTATACATTTTGATTTTTTCTCTTGGTTCATGATATTAAAAACCAAACGAATCAAAGGATGTTTACAATTTCAGGAAGGAAATATTTATTGGTCAGTATTTTAGAACTTAATAATTCTTTATATTCATGATTTGAAGATTAAAACTTAACATGCCCTTGACATTTGTGAGCAATGGATCCTTAATATACTCAATTTAAATCATAATTTCAAATTTTTAAGTATTAAAATATCGGAAGATCATTCAAGTTGGTAATTTTAATTAGTATTATTGCCATAGCAGTATAAAAATATCGAATCGATATTCAGTTAAGGACGCACTTAAATACCTATAGTCTATACCATTATTTATTACGAACTGTGCATAACTGGTTGATATGGTTTTCCTTACTTTTAATACCGTTTTATATTTTACCCTTCTTAGAATTCTGTTTGGCCAATAATATGTGAACACTCCGCAAAATAATTCTTCATACATAAGGGTTGAAATGAAATTCTCAGAATTTTACCTATACGCTCTTGTATTATACTAATAATCGTTAGTAAACTCGTAAACTATATCCATATAATGAGGCTTGTTTAGAAATATATTATACGTAATATATTTATATATTATATATGTGGATATGATTGAAAACGTTATTAATATATTGCGCATATCTGTCGAAAAACTTTGAGCAGCGATAAAATGAAAATACCTAAATATTATAAGATCACGAATTTTCACTAGAGGCGGGACTGTGAATATGTGTCAAAATGATTTTCTAGTTGGCAAATAGTAACAATAATTTTGTTCATGGACATAACTTTGAAATCTATGTTGATGTACCAATGTTAAGGTCTATAAATAGTATGTTATATAGATATACATTTATATATATAGAAAGGTTTTCGAAGTTCCGATAGCGAACGTTTCTACGCTGAATCGCAGACAATACTGATCTATTTGGTGCTCACGTCCAGACTTATTGACACAACCATCAATCGTGACGTGGTCGCAGCAGTTTACCGTACTTATCATTTAGCTATATTTACGTATTTGCACGTTCGATTTCACTGTCCATTACGATCCCGTCTAGTAACTCCATGCGTCCATGCCAGACCTTTTCTCAGTATTTGTATTAAGTACTATACTGTTTTTTTGTTGGCAGGAAATAAATATTATTCATAAACATTATACAATTTTTAAAATTTATTTTTTAATGAAACAAAACAGTATATTCACAATCTGTAATATTTTTTATATACGACAAGTAAATTTGATAAATTAAGACAAAAATAAAAATTGGAAATCCCATGATGAGGGATGCCCACCATTGTGGAAACCTCTGATTATACAATTTAACCAATTATACATTTTTTCAACCAGAGATTTTCATTAAAAGTCAAAAATGTCTATTGAAGTTTACTGGTGGCCATACAACAGGTTTTACGAAAAAAACACAACCAAAAACCATTTCTACAATAAAACACGAATTTACAGGAAAATATACTACACGGCCGGGCTTAAATATCTGATGTACCTGGCACTAAAATATTGGGTTGGATTTTCTCAAAGGAATCAGACGGAAGGGTTGAGGCATACAAATATCCCCTTCCCTTGCTTATAGCAGATTCGCTTGATTTATATAAACCAAAAGAGGTTCATTACTCGTTAGGATAATTTTGAAATATTTTACGTAGTTTGAGAGGGTTGTATGTACCCATAATAGACATAAGGTTACGATACACTATTTGTATAGTTTATACGTCATAGTATTTAACTGTACAAAAAAAATAATTAAACATATATTTTTAATGAATTTTTTATAGAATTACTGTTCATCACTTTCATTGAATTTACAATTCTCTTGAAATTGTCACAATTGTATTTGCTTATTGGAACCGTATAAATAAATGTGATTTATAATATAATTGTAGATATTATGAAGTCCGCATAATGATCAAATTTAACCTACCATCTTGTAAATAAAATTTATAATCACATAAAATATTTTTATATCGTATAAAATCTCAGAAAATAAATGTTGTAATAATATATTATGTTGATTTTATTTTGCGACTTTGATATATTGCAATAATTTGATCGCGAGCTTTAAACTATTGTACAGGCGACATTTATTGTAGAATCGAAATTAAATTGTAGAATCTCAAAGGATGGGATAATATTAAATAAACATATAAGTGGGTAATAAATGTACAGAAAACGTCTAAAAAAACGATCAAAGCCGAGTTGAAATTATGAGGCTTTCAATAATTTTGTAGGCGAAAAAAATATATAACTAAATCCCGGAAAGTTTCTCCTGCAGGCAGGCACGCACATGCGCGCCCTATATTCTGTACGATTTTCAGTTATTCCCCACTAGATCTGCGTGGAAGATCTGGAAGTTTTTTCTCGTGAGTTTGAAATCCTTTGACATTCGCGTTACGCATTCGGTTCGAAACGCGCACGTATATTATTATTTATTATATAGGACGTACACGCATGGTAGGTGTACGTGGAACGCACGCATGATAATATATATAATATAATGCATACACGTGTATTCACTGCAAACCCTTACCTACGTGTAATATGCACATATGCGTAGATACTTAGTAACACAATTCCAATAAACCATATCGGGAGGTATTTTTTTTTTTTTTTTTGAAAATCGCTTTATGCGCATTTTTCCGTTGAAATTACATTATGGGTTTGTGGCTCCACAACGGAACATCTATATTATATGGAACACACACACACACACACACACACACACACACACTCGTATGTATCACGGATGGCCGTTGCGGTTGTTTGTCTTGGCCGACCTCTCGCACACGGATAATATCATATCATGCGTTGTTGTATTTGTACAAACACGTAGTGATCTGATGTTGTTTTTCCGCGCTCGCATAAGCTCGGGCATATCGCGAGAGAAATTACGGGCTTACTGGGGCACACGCGGGATTATATCATATATATAGTTGTACGTATATATACGAGGAAACCTAACTCAGCGTGGACGCGTTTTCGTGCGTGTTCAAAAACATATAATTGAAAACCCTTCGACACGGTGACGAGGCCTCGCGGGTCTTACTGCGGCGCGCGCGAGGGGTGCTAGTTGTGTATGTGGCCAGACGGGGTGAAATCGCACCGTACAACACCGCCATCGTGGAGAAGAGAGAGCTCAGAGATTAGCGATTCTTGAGGGTCCCGGACAGCGTCGGCAACACACTATATGTATTAGGTGCAATATCTGCGGCGGCGGCGGCGGC